>NC_089781.1:24310380-24317880 GCF_040412425.1 Macrobrachium rosenbergii
GGGGGAACACCAGTTTCATAATATATATATATATATATATATATATATATATATATATATATATATATATATATATATATATATATATATATATATATATACATATATATATATATATATATATATATATATATATATATATATATATATATATATATATATTAGATTTTTATTTCTATCCCATTTTTATATTTCTCATTTGTGTCATTATTATCTAAATCTTCAATATTATTATTTTGTCATTTTTCATGTGGGAGGGGGGGGTGGCACCACGTGCCCAGGTGCCCGATCTGCCCGGTCCGCTAGTGCTTTCCATAATCTAGGACACTCGCTTTACCTACATTATTTTCCCAAAATTACATCATATTTTCCTTATTCTGAATTATCTTCTTTGAATTCTGAACTTGAACTTTTAGCACCCAAAGTTGACTTTTCGCGAATTTGTGATAAACAAGGATCCATCTCTTTTGATGACGAATTCTTTGAACCCAGATAACCATCTTTGGACTGCCATGCTCTACTTGCTGAAATTTGTACCAGAGGTACTGTATACCTCTTCGTAACAGGAACTTACTGTATTTGACTGGAAAGTTTAACAGACATGCGGTATACAGACTTAACGGACATGCGGTACACAGATTTAACAGACATCCGGTATACAGACTTAACAGAATGCGGTATACAGACTTAACAGACATGCGGTATACAGACTTTGCCATTTTCTTCGGAAAATGTAAAACGAAACTATTTTGATTCACGTAACGAAATAAAATGCAGAACAAAGACAAGGAGCTATGCCAGCGTCTTGGCAAGGACTTCACGGGACACCACCAATACCAAACACCCTTAGGGCACAAGCTCCCATGAACATATATGCAGATATAACCTTGGGGCTTGCAACCTCACCCCCAAAGTCAGTGCTTAGCAGACTGACGCAAAACTTTATGAAATATGGAATGCTTGGCGATGAAGTACAAGTATCTAGAGGTGGAAATGGGAGGAAACCCCACAGTTGCGCTAAGAAGTAATAAGGAAACCCCACAGGTGCTCTGAGAAGTAATAAGGAAACCCCACAGGTGCTCTGAGAAGTAATAAGGAAACCCCACAGTTGCACTAAGAAGTAATAAGGAAACCCCACAGAACCCCACAGACTCCACAGGTGCTCTGAGAAGTAATAAGGAAACCCCACAGGTGCTCTGAGAAGTAATAAGGAAACCCCACAGTTGCACTAAGAAGTAATAAGGAAACCCCACAGAACCCCACAGTTGCACTAAGAAGTAATAAGGAAACCCCACAGTTGCACTAAGAAGTAATAAGAAAACCCCACAGAACCCCACAGTTGCACTAAGAAGTAATAAGGAAACCCCACAGTTGCACTAAGAAGCAATAAAGAGATTTTGCACAGCAAGACTGAAGAAAGAAAGTGGGGATGGAGATAAAGTAAAAGGCTAAACAGTGGATGCAACTAGGAGCCAAAGGGTGCTTCAAACACCCTTAACCAATGCCTACAGTGCACCACGCGGGGTGCACTGACGGCACCGACCCCCTTCGAAGATAGAGTGAGAAGTAGCATTTAAGAAAGCAATCGAAAAATACCGAGAAGGTACAAATTGCATTTGTTTTCCTAGACACTCATTAAGAATTACGAAGACCTTGATATTTCCTCCAACAAATCATCATCACTGAAGGAATATTCGTAGCCACAGAACAAGAAGCAAAACAGAGTTAACAGACAACAGTTCACGAATAAACAAACAGAAGGAGAACTCTTCACAGACACAAAAGTGTTGCATTACAGAACGACGAACTGCTGACACAGGAAGTCGGAGGCCGAAGCCTTTATCAGTCCGTCGCGGGAAAGAGGGGGTTGTCTGGTGCTATGTATAAAAAAAAAAAAAAAGGAAGTGAATTCAAGTATTTGTTGTTTATAAGTTCGGTTATTCAGTTACATACAAACCACCACAATAAATTCGTGAAGCTACATGTACAGATATTTTGGATGTCTGTTTCAGGGCCTTTTGCAGAGCAAAATCAGGATAACCAATCAATACGTGATAAACAAGTAAAAATTGCGCCAAAGTTTCTTCGGCGCAGTCGAGTTTTCTGTACAGCCGCTACTGCGTATGATCAAGGCCACCGAAAATAGATCTGTCTTTCGGTGGTCTCGTTATAATGCTGTATGAGCCGCGGCCAACGAAGCTTTAACCTTGGCCCGGTGGTGCCCTGGCCTATATCGTTGCCAGAAGCACGGTTATAGCTAACTTTATCCTTAAATAAATTAAAAACTACTGAGGCTAGAGGGCTGCAATTTGGTATGTTTGATGATTGGAAGGTGGATGATTACCATACCAATTTGCAGAGCTCTAGCCTCAGTAGTTTTTAAGATCTGAGGGCGGACAGAAAAAGTGAGGACAGAATAAAGTGCGGATGGACAGGCAAAGCCGGCACAATAGTTTTCTTTTCCGGAAAACTAAAAATGAATGTGGCCACAGAAAAAAAATATAATAGCCAGTTCCGTAAAATATGCTTCAACACATGTGCGCGTAGCAAGCAAATTATTATCAATAACAACTACAATAATAATGATATAAAACATGTGCTTGCAGCAAGCAAATAATCAGTCACAATAATTACAATAATAATTATGCGCTAGAAGCAAGCAATAGATTATCAATAACGACACCCACAATCATAATGATATAAGTGGCAGTGGTAGCATTCCTTGTCACTGAGTCTCATGCATAAAATTTTTTTAATTCATTTAAGTTTTTGATTTTGTTTAATTTCTGCATTTTCGAAATTCTTTGATTTTGTTTAATTTCTGCATTTTCGAAATTCTTTGATTTTGTCTAATTTCTGCATTTTCTAAATTCTTTGATTTTGTCTAATTTCTGCACTTTCGAAATTCTTTGATTTTGTCTAATTTCTGCATTTTCGAAATTCTTTTATTTTGTTTCATTTCTGCATATTCGAAATTCTTTGATTTTGTTTAATTTCTGCATTTTCGAAATTCTTTGATTTTGTTTCATTTCTGCGTTTTCGAAATTCTTTGATTTTGTTTCATTTCTGCATTTTCGAAATTCTTTGATTTTGTCTAATTTCTGCATTTTCGAAATTCTTTGATTTTGTCTAATTTCTGCATTTTCGAAATTCTTTGATTTTGTTTAATTTCTGCATTTTCGAAATTCTTTGATTTTGTTTAATTTCTGCATTTTCGGAATTCTTTGATTTTGTTTAATTTCTGCATTTTCGAAATTCTTTTATTTTGTTTAATTTCTGCATTTTCGAAATGCTTTGATTTTGTTTAATTTCTGCATTTTCGGAATTCTTTGATTTTGTTTCGTTTCTGCATTTTCGGAATTCTTTGATTTTGCTTAATTTCTGCATTTTCGAAATTCTTTGATTTTGTCTAATTTCTGCATTTTCGAAATTCTTTTATTTTGTTTCATTTCTGCATTTTCGAAATTCTTTTATTTGTTTCGTTTCTGCATTTTCGAAATTCTTTGATTTTGTTTCATTTCTGCATTTTCGGAATTCTTTGATTTTGTCTAATTTCTGCATTCCCCTGTTAGCCCTCTAGTCCTTATTTATCCCTTCTCTTGCATTCACATCTTTTTGTTCTCCCATTCTCTTCTTTATTATCGTATTCCCCATCTCTCCATTATTATCTCAGAAAGTGTCTCTCTCTACATTTACGTCTCCTTCCTTCTTCTTCTTCATTGGGCGTCTCTCTTCCATCTTCTTTTCCCTCCTTCCTTTCTTCCGTCTTCTCACATCTCCAATCGCTTCTTTCCTCTCCTTCCAACAAAGCCCAACTGCGTCGTTCCTCCTCCTCCTCCTCCTCCTCCTCCACCATCACCACCTCCTCCTCCTCCTCCTCCTCCCCATCACCACCACCTCCTCCTTCTCTTCTTTCTCTTCTCCTCTCTCTCTCTTCTCCACCACCACTTCCTCCTCCTCCTCCTCCTCCTCCTCCTCCCCCGCCTCCTGCTACCTACACCTCCTACTACTCCTCCTCCACCACCATCACCACCATCTCCTCCTCCTCCCTCTACTACTACCTACTCCTCCTCCTCCTCCTCCTCCACCATCCCCACCATCTCCTCCTTCTCCTCCTCCTACTACCTTCTCCTCCTCCTACTACCTACTCCTCCTCCTACTACCTACTCCTACTCCTCCTTCTCCTTCTCCTCCTCCTCCTCCACCATCACCACCATCTCCTCCTCCTCCTCCTCCTCCTCCTTTTCCTCACCGGCGGACTGAATAAACTCGTCGATTTGGAGCCGCATTGTGTATGATTCGTTCAAGAGGTCATTAAGGAATTCCACATTTTGAGAGTTTTAATGGAAATTTCGGCATTAATGGCCGCCGTCGGTATTTTCGAAGTTTGGAGGCTCAATATAATCATTTCTCCCGTGCAGTTAAATAAAAAAAAAATAATAAATAATAAAGAAATCGATGAGTTAAGAATTTCTCAAAATTTTTGCAAGGACGCCGCTAAGATTGCAAATTGTACATCGCGTATTGCATTCTTTATATTCTGTATTATTTTGTTTGTGTGTTTAATTAGGCTGTAAGTGTATATGTATGTATGTATGTATATATATCTATATATATACACATTAGTGTATAATCACGTATTCATTTCAAATTTTCTATCGATACCCATGATGCTTTTAAAACCCTCTCTCTCTCTCTCTCTCTCTCTCTCTCTCTCTCTCTCTCTCTCTCTCTCTCTCCGCACCCTTCAATTCCCTTCTTCACTCTCCCTTTTTTCTCTCTATTCTTATTCCCACGCGTATTTGTTTTATTCCTGGTGACTATCGACCAGCAGCGACAAATATGCCTCATTATTTGAGAGCAAGGACTCCCCCGGGGTGGCGCTGAGGCTCAGGAGAGAGAGAGAGAGAGAGAGAGAGAGAGAGAGAGAGAGAGAGAGAGAGAGAGAGAGAGAGTTAAAGCGATAGGGTCGAGAAGGATGGAGAGATAAGCAGAGACGCAAAAGCATAAAGAATTACGAAGAGAGATGAAATGAAGAGATAAAACGGAGAGGAAAGGAAGTTGAGAGAGAGAGAGAGAGAGAGAGAGAGAGACGAAAGACGAGTGAGTTAGAGAGAGTAAAACGAACACAGAGAGAGAGAGAGAGAGAGAGAGAGAGAGAGAGAGGAAAATCAAGAGGTGTGGCCACGTGCGCTTTGTTTTCCTCCCCTCGTACCAACCTCAGCTAGAGGGGTCATTAAAAGGGAAAATGCCATGTAAAAAGGATTATTATGAGGGGTCTATGGAAATACATACATGTATTTTCCCCTCTTTTCTTTACACACACACACACTCTCTCTCTCTCTCTCTCTCTCTCTCTCTCTCTCTCTCTCTCTCTCTTTCTTGTATCCTCGAGGACTTCCCTTTCATTCTATCCTATTTTTACTTAGTTTATTGTTTATTGTGCTCTCTCTGCTCTCTCTCTCTCTCTCTCTCTCTCTCTCTCAATATATATCTTATTTTTACTTCTATAGCACTCTCTCTCTCTCTCTCTCTCTCTCTCTCTCTCAATATATATCCTATTTTTACTTAGTCTTTGTCCTTGTATAACACTCTCTCTCTCTCTCTCTCTCTCTCTACTACTTTACTCTCTCTCTCTCTCTCTCTCTCTCTCTCTCTCTCTCTCTCTCTCTCTCTCTCTTTGCTTTTATTATGTTGTTCATTTATGATTGCATAACTCACATCTTGAGATCCCATTTATGAAGTGGCTATGCCTTGGGGCGCTTTTGACTTTCCATTCGAAAGCTGATGTAATTGTGATGACAACGACTTGCTTGAGCGCATAACGCCGTCATATTGTTGTCATATTCATGCAATTTTCATCCCGCGATCCCTGTGTACATTGGGGAGCCTATGGCGAGCATGCCATCAGTACTGTCCGTATGGGACGCGAATGCCTGAGATGTATACAAGTATTGCACCAGCCGCGGTTTTTCTGCCATGCACCTAGATTAGGTTAGGTTAGGTTAGGTTAGGTTAGGTAAGTTAGGTTAGGTTAGGTTAGGTTGGGTTAAGTTATGGTAAATTAGTATCCCATAAAAATTTGGGTGTGGGAAACATAATAAGTTTATTTTCAAGAGAATTCTATGGTTAGTTTTTAAGATAGGGCGTCCCGCTTTTTTTCAGGGAAAGGTCCTGATACTCGGTTACATCTCGGGAAAATGCGTACGGGAAATCATGGACTAATTTATCGATGACCATACCTGTTGTTACGCCAGTAGATAGGAGTCAGTCAAACAACCAGATGAATTTCGCATTGCAGAAAATAGATTTACAAGACTACTTAATTTTGTGGTCTAAAGGGGTATATTGTGAAGCAGTTATTATAACTAAATGCAGTTAGTGATAATTTACATGCGCGATTGCATTTAGTGATTACGCATGAAAACAGGCAAACAAAATTTTTAACATCAAAGTTGAGATTCTCTCGTTAAGTTTACATTTATAAACAAAATAAATATAAGGAAATAAAATAAAATAAAAACACAAAGGATAATGAGAAAGTTCATGTATGTGTTTATATATATATATATATATATATATATATATATATATATATATATATATATATATATATATATATATATATATATATATATATATATATATATATTTATATATATATAAATATATATATATATATATATATACATATACATATATGTTAAAAGGTTGGACATGAATAAAAACATTATATGAATACACAAATAATACAAGAATAAAAAGGATATGAATACACAAATAATACAAGGGTGATTCAAACAAGACAAGGCAATTTCGAGGCATACGAAAACGGTGGTTGACAGGACCAAAAAAATAATAAATAATAAAATAAAAACAAAGAGAAGGATATTAAACGAAAAGAGAAGAATACCGATGTAAGAGATTTTTACTTCTGTTCCCGGAAGGGACAAGTATACGAGAATCATTCAATTTATGTGAAACTACTCTGCTACCTTTATTCACCCAGTATACTCAGCCGCCTTTTGAATTCATCGCTCGTATTTCCTTCATGAAACTATAAGAGCGAAGGAAATCGAAAACATTACTTGTACTTCACTTACACAACTTGCCTTTTATTCACTCTCTGGCATCGACGCAAACAAATCTTAAATAAAGATGGCGCGATATCAGCTCTCCTGGCTTCTTAATTAGATTTGCCACGCAGCTGACGCATTCTTCATACACAACACCACGACACGACTGCTTGAGAAAATATATCTCGCAGGTGATTCTCATATTACGATAATTATTCTTAACGCTCGATTTACCTGCGCAACTTTCGCGGCTCGGGCGAGTTTCTGAGGCTGCTTCTGTTGTTGGTCTCTTCTGAGATATGGCCGGCGATGCTCGATCGGCTGCTTTGCTAATTAAATTTTTCTGTGTTTAGTGTTTTTCTCTCTCTCTCTCTCTCTCTCTCTCTCTCTCTCTCTCTCTCTCTCTCTCTCTCCATATGTATCG
>NC_089781.1:24322880-24345380 GCF_040412425.1 Macrobrachium rosenbergii
AGGAGGTGGAAGGAAGAGGTGAGAACACGAAAGTATCTAGTTAGATAGATGAATAGAAAAGGAAGAGAAATGGAACGATGACGATGTAAGTAAATAGGAGGAAGCGGAAAAATTGGACGGAATCGCGAACAGGGTTTAGAGAAAGAGAACGAAATACAAGACGAGAGAGGATGAAAGAAATAGAAAGGAGTAGAAGGAATAAAGAAAAACTGCATTTGGGGTGGGAGGCTATAGACAGAGGGGAATGAGAGGAAGAAAATAATTTGGTAAAAACAACAGAAAGACGAGATAGATATGGATAACGAGCAGAAGGCGTTAAGAAGTACAAATGGGCGAAACACGTAGAAAAAAGAACGAAAAGAGAATAAACCATCGAAGCGAAAGCCAACCGGTGCAGAAAATGAAGGAATGAAACAAGAGCAGGCCTTAAAAATTATAAAAGGAAGAGGAATAGAAGGAAATAAAAAAAGGAGACAGAAATAAAGATAATAAAAGGTACAGAGACGTCGTAGTAAAGAAGTAAAGTGGACAAGAGATAAGGTGGATAGCTACAGAACATAAGAATAAGAGGAAGGAGGAAAAGCGAAAGAGGAAAGAACATTAAAATGGAGAGGAGGAGGAGGAGGAGGAGGAAGATAAATGAGGTAATTGGACAAGAGGAGGAAGAAGGTAAAATGAGGGGAGGAACAAACGAGAAGTCGAGGGAGAAACAAGAGGAACAACAAAGGAAGAATTAGAGGAAAATGAAGACCAGGACAAGATGGCGAAAGAGATGAACAGGATAATCTAAGGAAGACGTGAGGAGGATAACGAGGGATGAGATGGAGACAGTGAAGACGATTAGGATCAAGAAGGATAGACAACCTTTAGAAAAATGGTTTATTTAATAATAATAATAATAATAATAATAATAATAATAATAATAATAATAATAATAATAATAATAATAATAAAACTCCCTTTTGGGAATTTGAACAGCTGACCTGAGGTTCGCCTTGACACCAGTTGCCAGGTAAGATTGCCAGTTAATAATAATAATAATAATAATAATAATAATAATAATAATAATAATAATAATAATAATAATTAATAAATTTTCTTTTTTGGGGAATTTGAACCGCTGACCTGAGGTCTGTCTAAACAACATTAATAATATATAATAATGATAATATATAACGATAATAATCAGAGAAAAGAATAAAAAGATGATGAAAACAGCGACCGAGTGCACAAAACAAATGAGACAAACAAACAAACGAACAAACAAAGGCAAAGAAAAGAAGGAAATTGAGAAAGCAGAAAATAAGGACTCGCCAGAGGAGAGCGGCGATGATCCAACAGGTGAGAGTGGCTGGTGATGCCCTTGTTCCAAGGCACTTCGGACAGATTAGCGATAAGGACACGCGAGGCCAGGACCCTCGAGGGGGAGGGGGGAAGGGAGATGGGGGATGGGTAGGGGGAAGAGGGGGAGATGTTCCCGATAGCTACCTGTATCCAGTTAGGGCTACAAAACGCGTCAAATCCGGATAAGTTTGTGCCTGTTAGGAGGGGTAGAGAGGAGGGGAGGGGAGGGGAGGGGAGGAAGGGGAGGGGGAGGGGAGGGAAAATAGGGAAGAAGAAGAAGGGAGGAGACGGGAATGAGAGGGGAGGGGAGGGGAGGGGATGGTGGGAGGGGTGACCCCCAGTTGCTACCTGTATTCAGTTAGGGCTACGAAAAGCGTCAAGTCCGGATAACTTTGGCCTGTTAGGATGGGTAGGGGGAGAGGGGGGAATGGGGAAGGGGAGGAGGGGGATAGGATGGGGAAGGGGAGGGAGGTTCCCCAGTCGCTACCTGTATCCATTTAGGGCTACCAAACGCGTCAAATTCGGATAACTTTGACCTGTGGTGGGGGAGACTTTGACCTGTGGGGAGGATAATCTTTGACCTGTTGAGGGGGCGGGATAACTTTGCCCTGTTGAGGGGGAATATGTGGCTACGTCATACGTCAGTGCGGATAACTCTGGGCTGGTGGGAACTTTACAGTTTCAGTCCGTTGTTGGCAAAAATCACTTTAAATAAGGACGACTCTTTCCTTTAATTAACAGGTGCAAAATACATCGCTTTGGGTTACTTCAACCGGACAGAACTTACAGTTTCGGCCAACCAAGGTTATAAATGGCATCAAATTCGAATTTCGTCAAAATCTGGATAAATATGACCTGTGAAAACTAATCATTTTAGTTACTCCAGGCACAAGAACCGTCGGTCCGGATAACCTTGGCCCTTCGGAAGAACTTATTCTTTTTAGCCGTTGTGGGGAAAAGTACCTGAAATCGTCATATCTCTGAACTGTTAAAAGTTCACACGCATTAAATTTGGATAGCTTCAGCCGTTTAAAAGAACAAAACACGTGAGTTCAGATAACTTTAGGTAATATGGATCAATTTAACCAGATAGAGCTAAAAGGAATACGCCAATTCGCACATTAACAACTATGTCACTTTGCATAACACTAGCCAGTTAGGGCTGCAGAAATTGATATGTCCGGATACCATTCGCCAACCGGAGCCACAACATAATTCGAGCCGGAAAAAGATTAACAAGATTTAAGGACAATCAGTTTTTCGATCATTTCAGCCACCTTGGAACTACAAATTACTCAGTCCAGAGACCTCTGGATTTCTACATAATATTCCACTGGCATCTTCGTTGGTACATTTGAGAGAGAGAGAGAGAGAGAGAGAGAGAGAGAGAGAGAGAGAGAGAGAGAGAGAGAGAGAAGAGAAATGATAAATTGCCCATTACATTGCTTTGTTATAACCAGCTTTAAGACACATTCTGTCTTCACAACCAGTTATTGTTCAATTTAAATCTAACACTTATTTCACGGGCTCCTTCGAAATACAAAATTATTGAAAAATAACTCTAGAGTTAATTATCTGATAATCGCAGTCATTAACAGACCTCGGTCGAAACATTCTCAATGACGCCCAGTATCACCCAATGGAAAACCACTTTATCAGTGCAAGCTGGTGGAAAGAAAAAAAAATGAACAAAACTAAGAATCATTACGAATTCTCGTTCGCACGGCCATCATCATCATCATCATCATCACGAATATGAGAATCAATACTGAAGAGAGTCGGTGAGATACCAACCTGGGAAATTTCAGCTCATCCACTCCCATCTCCCTTGTTCTATTGAGTTCTACCCTGCGACACCCCTCACCCCCTTCAACCACTCCCCAAATCCCCCCTTCAGCCACCCCCCCAAAACCCACACCCTCTCATTCCTCATATTACCTCCCACCATCCTTTTCATAATTATTTTTTGTCTTCCTTTCCCTAATTCTCTTACGTTCTTCCCAGGCCCCTTACCCCTCCCCCCTCTCCCCTCCCCCCGCGATGTTCTTGCTTCCACTGTTCCACTAAATCTCATTTAAAAGATAAAATCAATGTTGGGTATCCCGAGGCCGAGTGTCATCCTCGACCACGAGAGCCACTTCAACATCACAACAATACCGGGCTCCTCTCTCTCTCTCTCTCTCTCTCTCTCTCTCTCGACAAATTCATCGATCTGTTGGACTCTTCAATGCTGATAAATCCCATCCATAAATTAAGCTTCCTATAAGGCAGAGTGTTTTATTTATTTATTTATTTATTTATTATTATTATTATTATTATTATTATTATTATTATTATTATTATTATTATTATTATTATTATTATTATTATTGTTGTTGATTTTGTTGTTGTTCCTGGTGGTGTGTTGTTGGTATTTGAGATATGAAATAAATATATCAGTAACAACAACAATATATAAGATTAATAATAATAATAATATTAATATTTAATAATAATAATATATAATAATAATAATAATTATTATTATTATTATTATTATTATTATTATTATTATTATTATTATTATTATTATTATTATTATTATTGTGATAAAAATAATAAGTGAATACGAGCAACAATATACTAAATCATAATCAAGCAAACGTTATCTGGCAAATACATTCATTCAGCTCAGCTAGAACAAACAAACACTGAGTACATGCTACCCGTCAAGAGTACTTAATACTTATGAATATTATCTAAATCATTATTGAGTTTATAAGATTGACTCCTCGGCTGAAGTTGTCAAAGAACAAATATTAGTTGTTTTTCTTGTTCATGTAAAATTATTATTATTATTATTATTATTATTATTATTATTATTATTATTATTATATTATCTGTAGGAGCATAATTTTCAGCGTTGTTCAAATACGAGTTATTTAAATAGTTTCTTTATGTGTGCCATTTGTTCATTTACATATCGTTTATTTATTTACAGCAGAATAGATCTTTTTCATTTCCTCTGCTTCATACATTTTTCCTTTTCGTTTAAATTTGTTATCAGCCATCAATTCTAACTTGATAATTGTCATTCCAACCCAAGACAAGTCATATAGAATGGATAGTGAACATCACCGCAGAAATATGAACTGAAAATACCAGAAAATGCCAACCTCCGCCAAGTCCAAAAAGTAATTCTAGATTCGCATTCCCTCATGAATTCATATTAACATCTTATCTTCCTCGATCCATTCCTCAACCATCGCAAGAGCTCACAGAAAAACAACAATAATTTCTGGAAATATCTCATGAAAGATTGTCGTAAGCAATCAAACCCAACCACCAACAGGCTTGGGGTTCTTCATAACTGAGAAGAGTGCGATAACCACTGGACCACGTGTCCACATATTTATAATATAAATATTTCAACGTTAGGCCATTTCCCACATGAGAAGTGGCTGTATAACTCCATGCACAGCCCTGTTCACATTTCAACAGATGAATTATGGGTAACACTATGCATGCATTGTTGCACTTCCCTTAGACCTAACTTTTCAACACTGATTTCATTTGATCTTTCCAGCACTTTTTATTTATTTTTCTTCTGCCTTTGAAAACTTCAGAATTATACATTTTCTTCACCAACCTATCAAAACTTCAGAATAATACATTTTCTTCACCAACCTATCAAAACTTCAGAATTACATTTTCTTCACCAACCTATCAAAACTTCAGAATTATACATTTTCTTCACCAACCGATAAATCTCCTTCCTTTCCATCTAACCAAACCACCTTGGAAACTTCTGGTCCATCTTATAAAAAAAAATTAATATAGAAACCCTTTCTTTTGTTTACATTCAAAATCCCCATATTACTTCCATACTTGAGAGTTGGCTCAACGATTCCTTCATACATTCTAACCTTGCATTCTACTAACGGATACCACCAGCTGTTTCCATTCTTTCATGAACCATGTTAACGTTCATTGTTCCATATTCCTTGCTCCAATTTCCCTAATAGCCTTACTTTTACTTACCCCTTTTACAAATACGTAAGTTCTTTCACTCGTTTTTGCAGTGTCTCTTCACTATCCCATATCAGTGCTGTATCACCTGCAAGAGTCAAACATTTCACGCTCGACTCATGGCTTATTTACTCATCCGACAAACTTCCGTGTGTCAAATTTCCTTCTCTTTTTTATTTTTGCTTTGCATCAGCCATAAATATATTAAACAGCTATGGAGACAGAAAACATCCTTGCCTTCACACACTTTTACACCAAACCAGTCATTCTCCTTACTACATATAATCTAATAAAATGCTTTGCTTCCATCATGAAAATCTTTAATCATTTCAACAGTTACCTACTACAGAACAGAATAGAATACAATATACAATTTTGGCCGAAGGCCAAGCGCTGGGACATATGAGGTCATTCAGCGCTGAAATGGAAATTGACAGTGAAAAGGTCTGAAAGGTGTAACAGGAGGAAAACCTCAAAGCAGTTGCGCTATGAAATAATTGTTAGGAGAGGGTGGAAAGTAAGATGGAAGAGAGAGAATATGAATGGAGGTACAGTAAAAGGAATGAAAGGGGTTGCAGCCAGGGGCCGAAGGGACGCTGCAAAGAGCCATAAGCAATACCGACAGTGCACCGTGCGTGAGGTGCACTGACGGCAGTACTCCCCACCCCCTAAGGGGGTTATTTACTTCAGCATGCTTGCTTAACGCACTCCACGTTACCTCTGTATAAGTTCCATCACAAACTCCTTCTAGGTCTCTGTGACACATACAGCTATTTTAATTTGCTTTCATGGCTCTAACACAATGGCTTCAGAGCAAAAGTTTCTTCGGCGCCATCGAGTTTTCTGTCCGGTGGTGGCCTCAGCCAAGGCCCATAAAACTCTTAGCCGCGGCCCATGAAACTCAGCCACGGTCCGGTGGTGGCTTATGTTGTTGGTACCTATAGCCCTGCCGGAAGTATGATTATGGCTAACTTTAACCTTAAATAAAATAAAAACTACTGAGGCTAGAGGGCTGCATTTTGATATTTTTGATGATTGAAGGGTGGATGATCAGCATACCAATTTGCAGCCCTCTAGCCTCAGTAGTTTTTAAGATCTGAGGGCGGACAGAAAAAAGTGCGGACGGACAGACAAAGCTGACACAATAGTTTTCTTTGACAGAAAAAAAACAACAAAAAGGCTCGTACATGGAATTACATCCTCAGTTTAGACTCCTTTCTGCTTGCTTGTTACAGGCTGCCCAAGAACGACAGGCCTTGCTGGCATAGGGCCAACGTAAAATAAAACAACAAGACTCACAGATGGAATTCAGCCTCAACTGAGACTCCATTCACTGAACCTAGGACATCAAAAGGGCCATCCTCACGAGACAAAACCTTCCTTCCCCATCAATATACTTCGACCATGGCCACACCCCCCCCCTACAACCCACCTAGGCGCTAAACGGGGCGTCGCGAGGCGCCGAATTGGAACAAGTGTATAATAACCAGGTAGCCGCAGCACAAGACACCTGGCGAAAAGGGAGAGAGAGAGAGAGAGAGAGAGAGAGAGAGAGAGAGAGAGAGAGAGAGAGAGAGAGAGAGAGAGAGAGAGGTTAAAAAGAAGGGCGTAACCTGATGTGTCAAGGCTTGTGTCGAGTTGAAGGGTTCCTCCGCCGAGGTGGTAAAAGGCCCAGTGTAATAATTGGTATATTAAGTGGCAGGAGAAAAAGGGTAGTTCCTTCTCCTCGGTGGGGGCGAGCTTTCCTCAGTGGTAGGTCCAGTGGCGGCGTGGGAGTCGGCAGAGTGTCCTGTAAACACAGACACATCATCATCATCAAAGTAGTCATCATCAGTTCGCCATTGTTCCGCCTTTGTGGGGGAAGGGGGTGGGAGACAGGGAGAGGGGGAGACAAAGGAGGGGACGGGGAGACAGAGAAGGAGAGGGGTAGACATGAGGAAAGGGGGAGACAGACCAGGAGAGGGGGGTAGATATGAGGAGAGGGGGAGACAGACCAGGAGATGGGGGGGGAGGCAGACGAGGAGATTGGGGTAGGGTACCACCAATCGAAACTGTGCCATATCTTCCCGTCATATCTCAGCGGCGCTAAAGAAAGGAAAGAGAAATAAAAAAAAAAGGGGGGGAAAGAAAGATAAAGGTTATTGATTCTTTCCAACAAAAATAAATAAATAATAAAATTGACGAGCGGAAGGTGTGAAAGGTCTGACAAAGGAGGTTTAGGGATCCAGTTGTGTTGGAAAGAGTGGAGAGTTTTTCTTTGCGAGTGAATATGAGATGGTTAACGTCCGAACGATTTGTGTTTGAATGTTTGCTGTATATATACTACAGGTGCCCGCATTTCTAAATGAATAAGATGATTATACGGGAGTATCTTGTGTATATGTAAAACACACACACACACTTAATTATATATATATATATAAAAGACAAAATCCACGAAGAGAAACAATGGAGTGCTGCAAGGCCTTTCGACTTAAGGTCCTTTGCTTAGCTATAAGTCGAAAGGCCTTGCAGCACTCCATCGTTTCACTTTTCTTCGAGGATTTTGTCTTTATTTATATATTCATCACGTTCCATATTTTTTTCAGTTATACATGATGCAGTTATACATATATATATATATATATATATATATATATATATATATATATATATATATATATATATATATATATATATATATGTATATACATATATACTGCATATAAGGTTTTTTACACTTCTTCTCTCTTATTCTACTTCCTAAATCATTCAAATTAATTCAATTAATTCGAAATTCTCCGGAATGTTTGTTCCTAAATGCCTTCGCAAACAAGCTAACGTTCATCTTGCTTTTTCCTGGACTTTATGTCGTCATGTTGGAATTGGAATTGGAATGTAAAATTTAGGCCGAAGGCCAAGCGCTGGGACTTATGAGGTCATTCAGCGCTGAAAGGGAAATTGAGAGTGAAAAGCTTTGAAAGGTGTAACTAAGAGGAAAGCCTCGCAGTTGCATTATAAGACTATTGTTAGGAGATGGTGGAAAATAAGATGGAAGACAGATAATACGAACGGAGGTACAGCAAAAGGAATGAAAGGGGTTACAGCTAGGGGGTGGCCTAAGGAAGGAACGCTGAAAAGAACCTTGAATAATGCCTTCAGTGCACCGCGTGACGTAAGGTTTACTGATGGCGCTACCCCACCAAAAAGACCCTGTTTCGCTTTGCCTTTAAATTTTGTAAAGCTCCTAATTATTCATAAAGCACTTGGAGCAAGAATAAAGCTTCACCAGCGCAAAGAAAGCTAATGTTTGATTTACAAACCAGTTAGATATCCCGCTGTTGTGAAGAGTATATTGTTCGTAGCTTTTTCACTTCTGTCAGGAACTTCAAGTTGATAACAACAAAACTCGGTTTAGAACTGTGTAAACAGAATGAATATTATGTGCGCATGCATGTATGAACCGGTCAGTGATACACATGAACAAATATAATATACATGCATACATACATACATATATATATGTATAATGTATGTATGTATGTATGTATGTATATTATTCATTGCCCTATATATATATATATATATATATATATATATATATATATATATATATATATATATATATATATATATATATATTTACATAAGTACGAATGAATAAAGAATTTCACATACAATTAACAATTATACGTTACCTCCCCATTAATCTGAACTAATAAGTTACCTAGCAACTATAAAGAAAGTCGTTACAGAAAATTATAAAAAAAACTAATAAATCCGTGGATTTTTCATTTTCAATGTCCCCTCCTTCTTTAGCGAATAAAAAAAAATATAAATAAAAAAAATTCGAAATCATAAATATTCCATTACATCCCTTCCTTGCCATCCCTCAACTCCCAATCCCATTTCCGGCTTGTATTCCTTCCTCTGAAGGAGCCTTGATGCTCTAAAAAGCCCCCTCCAGCCCCATCTCCTCCCCACCCCTCTCTTTCTCTCATTAAAATCGGTAATATTGAATAACGCCCCCACCAGGTATAAAGGTGCGATAGACCGTTCTGCGGAAGTTGCGTTTCCGTTTCGCGAGTTCGTTCGTCTATCTCGCCCGGGGACGCGTTCATGGAGGCTTTGCGAACCGCAGGCTCCTGGGCGCGTTCATGAAGGCTCCAAGATGCAGGCTCCTAGTGGACGCGTTCATGAAGGCAGCAAGATGCAGGCTCTTGGACACGTTCATGAAGGCTTTCCGAGCTGCAGGCTGCTCCTGGACGCGTTCATGAAGGCTTTCCGAGCTGCAGGCTGCTACTGGACGCGTTCATGAAGGCTTTCCGAGCTGCAGGCTGCTACTGGACGCGTTCATGAAGGCTTTCCGAGCTGCAGGCTGCTCCTGGACGCGTTCATGAAGGCTTTCCGAGCTGCAGGCTGCTACTGGACGTGTTCATGAAGGCTAGAAGATGCAGGCTGCTCCTGGAAGCGTTCTTGAAGGCTTTGCAAGATGCAGGCTGCTCCTGGCCGCGTTCATGAAGACTCTCCTTCTCTGGTCTCCCCTACCCCTGAACCCCCAGAGGTCTACATCACCCCCCCCTTATTATTCCCCTCTTCCAGCTTTTCTCTCTACTGGAAGTATCTTGGTGTACCGTTTATGAAGGTTGTTGTAGATACCCTTTCTCGCTCCTCACCCAAAGACCTCAATAATCTTCCAATACCCCCTTCCCTTCTTTTACCCCTCCCACTCTTTTTCCCCTCCCCTTCCCTTCCCTCTCCCCTCTACCAGAGTTATCTGGTAGAGTTATCCAATTCCCCTTTTCGATACCAACTCGTTGTCGAATATCCTGTGCATGTCAGGATTACGATACATATATACCCAATGCCTCCCCGACTTCCCTACCCAATGAATTAGGGTTATCTAAGTATACCCAGTCCCCTACTCGTCACCAATACGTTTTGGAATATCTTGTATGTCTAAATACAAATTCGAAATCACAGTTAAAATATTTCAGAAGATCTGGTTTCCTCAAAATTCAGCCTTAAAACGATTTTGAAATCGTACGTGAGTTGAAAACTGAACGATAAATATCGGAATTTCATCTTTATTCCTGGTTCGTTTTAGTTTTGATTATTATAAGTATTCTTGCAGGATCTGTCGTTCCTCCAGCCTATTTTTAAAGCCAAAGACTTAGAATTTACTTGTCTCTTTATGCATGCACCGACTGCAACGTCATCTAAATGCATATTGATAAGGGGTCATGTTACTACATTTGCACATATTATTTGTTAATATGTAATTATCTGTATTCCATAATTTTTTGCAGATATCATTTTCTGCCTAAGGTACCTATGTTCCATTTCCTTACCAAATATCAGTGCGTAGGTTACTATAATTACTGTGTACCAAATTCAAAAAAATAAGTTGAGCCATCTTTGTTCCATTTCCATAGCATGCGTCAAAGTCAGATGTACCTTAATTGTTATGCACCCAGCTAAAAAATAAAGTTAAAGAGTTATTCATTCACCAAGAATCTTTATTTTACTTATGAAATACTTTTACGTTAAATCATTTACCTCCTCAACCAAGAATCTTTATTTCAAGAATCAAAAACGTTAAATCCTTTACCTCCTCAACCACGAATCTGTATTTTAAGAATCAAAAACGTTAAATCCTTTACCCCCTCAGTCAAGAATCTTTATTTTAAGAATTAACAACGTTAAATTCTTTACCTCCTCAACCAACAATCTTTATTTTAAGAATGAAAAAAATCTATGTTAAATCATTTACCTCCACAACCAAGAGTCTTTATTTTAAGAATGAAAAACGTTAAATCATTTACCTCCTCAACCAAGAATCTTTATTCCAAGAATGAAAAAATCTATGTTAAATCATTTACCTCCTCAACCAAGAATCTTTATTTTAAGAATCAAAAGCGTTAAATCCTTTACCTCCTCAACCAAGAATCTTTATTCCAAGAATGAAAAAATCTATGTTAAATCATTTACCTCCTCAACCAAGAATCTTTATTTCAAGAATCAAAAACGTTAAATCCTTTACCTCCTCAACCAAGAATCTTTATTTCAAGAATAAAAAAGTCTACGTTAAATCACTGACCTCCTCCTCCTCCTCCTCCTCCTCCTCCTCCTCCCCTCCTCATTCAATGAGTCGCCTGTTCTATTTTATCCAATCAAATTCCCCAATTTCACGATTTTTCTTTCCTTTCCCCCCAGAATATTCGGCTGCGGAAGGTGCGGGCGCTGCGGCCTGGACATAGCGCCCCAGGAACTGGTCATGAGAGCGAGACACCACGTTTTTCACCTCCACTGCTTCACCTGCGCATCGTGCCACGTGCAGCTACACAAAGGTGGGCATACCTTTCTATTTCTTTCCTTCTTTCATTTTTTGGTGGGGTGGGTGAGGGTAGGGGGCGGGGCAAAGTCCATCGGGACTGAGCAAAAATTTGGCATTTTCTAACCCAGGCCCAAAGTAATGGAGCAAAAGGAAAAAAGAACAGAATAGAGATAATATAGAATTTAGGCCAAAGGCCAAGCGCTGGGATCTATGAGGCCATTTAAAGCTGAAACGGAAACTGAGAGTAGGTAGGTTTGAAAGGTGTAACAGGATGGAAACCTCGCAGTTGCACTATGAATCAACTGTCAGGAGAGGGTTGAGGAGAGTAAGAAGAAATTATGAACGGAGGAACAGTAATAGGAATGAAAGGGGTTACAGCTAGAGGCCGAAGGGAGACTGCAAAGAACCTTAAGTACTGCCTACAGCGCACCGCGCGAGGTACACTGACGGCACTAACCCCCCTACGGGCTCAGCAGAGGAGAACACGACGCTTCCTCCTCAGTTCTGCTTGATTCTCACATCTGTCTCTTTAGAACTGGACTCCCAGCACCTGCGAACGGCTGACGGGGGAATAAATCTGCAGAGAACGGACCCAATAAATCATTCATAATGTTATATTAGGTCAAATTAAATCTCTATAAATCAGGTTACGGGAAGACGAGCTATTCATCACTTGTCTCGTAAAAAAAAAAAAAGATGAGTATCGCATAATCACATTCAGGCACATTAAATGCTTGTGTGGATTTCACGGACCGAAGAGAACACGTGGGATGAAATACGCGATGACGGTTTCATAATCGAAATATGAGATTGTGTGAATGCTGAATCGACATTAAATCGTGCTCTTCACTGAGAATAATCCCATACGGAGAATTGTTCTTTTAAACCTTCTCATTGAAAGCAAACATACAAAAAGATTATATCACTGAGAATAATCTCACAATTTCACACAGAGAACTGTGCATTTAAACCATCTCGCTAAAAACACACATACAAAGTAATTACATCACTGAGAATAATCTCATACACGAGAACTGTGTATTTAAACCATCTCACTTAAAGAACACAAAAAATTATATCTGATAATCACATACAGAGAATTCTGCATTTAGACAATCTCATTGAAAGCACATATACAAAAGAGATTATATCACTGAGAATAATCTCATACAGAGAAGTGTGCATTTAAACCATCTCATTGAAAGAACACACAAACCTGATTACATCACTGAGATAATCTCATACAGAGAACTGTGTATTTAAGCCATCTCATTTAAAGAACGCACAAAAAGATTACATCACTGAGAGTAATCTTACATAGAGAACTGTGCATTTAAACCATCTCATTGAAAGAACACACAAACCAGATCACATCACTGAGAGTAATCTCACATAGAGAACTGTGCATTTAAGCCATCTCATTTAAAGAACGCACAAAAAAGATTACATCACTGAATATAGTCTCATATTGAGAAGAGTGCATATAGACCATATCATTGAAAGAACGCATACAACCCAGATTACATCACTGAGAGTAATCTCATACAGAGAACTGTGCATTTAAACCATCTCACTGAAAGATTGCGTATTAAATAGACTATATTAGCAACCAAATATATATACAAACCAATTTAAAACGTACACGAGCAAAAGGTTCTATATATATTTATAGTCACGACTGGATCAAAGTTCCCGACGACGAGCATACATGATTCCTAAAAAAAAAAATAAATAAATAAAAAGAAAAAAAATGGAAATTCAAACCATATGCAATTCTCCACATTATTCACCATAAAGAGAGTCGGCGCATGCGCCTGCTGTGTTCTTGTGCCGTTCACACACTCAGTCAATAGCTAAAGGCTCTTCAAAAGGAACCTTTGAAGAGAGAGAGAGAGAGAGAGAGAGAGAGAGAGAGAGAGAGAGAGAGAGAGAGAGAGAGATTCTGAAACCGGAATACGTTGAGGATGAACAGGCAGACGGTAGGACTAGAGACAGACAAACAGACAGAGACTGATGCTAGTCCTTGAAAACAGAGAGAGAGAGAGAGACTAATGATAATTCTGGGAGAGAGAGAGAGAGAGAGAGAGAGAGAGAGAGGAGAGAGAGAGAGAGAGAGATTGATGATAGTTCTGGGGGAGAGAGAGAGAGAGAGGAGAGAGAGAGAGAGAGAGAGAGAGAGAGAGAGAGAGAGAGAGAGAGTTTGAAATCTTCCAAGAGGAATACTTAGAGAGAGAGAGAGAGAGAGAGAAGAGAGAGAGAGAGACGAACGGAGAGAGAGAGAGAGAGAGAGAGAGAGAGAGAGAGAGAGAGAGAGAGAGAGAGGTTTGAAATCTTCCAACCGGAATGCTTAGTGAGAAGAACAGCGAACGAACGAGAGAGAGAGAGAGAGAGAGAGAGAGAGAGAGAGAGAGAGAGAGAGAGAGAGAGAGAGAGAGAGAGACCACTGCCGCCAGATTTGGGAACCGGAATAAGGAAATTACAACATACATTAAACAATATCAGCTTTAATTTATTTTTCCGGGGTTTTGTTAGAGGAAAAACTATTCTCCCTCACGATACCAGACTCTAATTACTCTTTCATTAATAAAGTAAAGTCGTAACTACACAGCTGGTCTCTCGATCAGTAAACACTGGGTCTGGTCACCACCTGTATAGGTGACCAATGAAGAATACCATATCCGCTGAATTATAAACTTCCATATGAAGGTATGGACATGACACTCGCAACCTAATCCCAAAACTTCCAACAGGCCTTAGGACTCTGGTCTGGGGGAAATGGGTCACAATATGGCGGCCCCGAAAAGCACCAAGGTTATCCCCCCACACAGATGAATTACAAAAGAAATGTGATCGATTATTGACTCATTAGATTAATGACAGTAAGTTTTTATGACACTCAGACAGGGAAGCAGATTTGCAATAATAATAATAATAATAATAATAATAATAATAATAATAATAATAATAATAATAATAATAAGTGTTCGAAAGTCTTCGGTTTATTTTACATAGTAATATATTTACCATATAACTGCGGATTTTTATTACACAAATAATAATAATAATAATAATAATAATAATAATAATAATAATAATAATAATAATAATAATAATAAGAAGAAGAAGAAGAAGAAGAAGAAGAAGAAGAAGAAGAAGAAGAAGCCCAGTGCATGTGGCAAAATCAGAAAAAAAAGGAGTTTTTATCTCGCACAAGATCAACCAGTTCAAGACTCGTCACACAGTTTCCAGAAGAACAAAAAAAAAAAAAAAAAAAGAGACCGCAGGACGACTGGTAAATGAGAATTTATGGCTCCTGCATAAGACTGCTGTTTCTTTATTCATGGGGGACACTGGCACTCACTCAGAAAATAAAGTCTGGAGACTTATAAATACAAAACGCGGAGACTTGTGGCTGCTGTGTACTGGGGAAATGATCATATTCCGAATACGAAAGGTTAGAGAGAGAGAGAGAGAGAGAGAGAGAGAGAGAGAGAGAGAGAGAGAGAGAGAGAGAGAGAGAGAGAGAGAGAGAAATGGTCTGGCCATGTGATGGGAAAGGAAGAGTATTTAACAAGTGGAGTGGCAGCTAATGAAATAGGAGGACCACGACCTGTAAGGATACTAATAATAATATTAATAATAATAAATGGTTCATGTTAAGGCCTGAACACTTGTTCTCTTTGAAGGCAGAGGCCACTGGGATGGGCAACCATCTGTCCCCATCTATATATTAAAGAAGACATGGGTATAAGACACGCGGAGTACGGAAGAGAGAACAGAATTCCAAATAAAATATGAAAGTTTCTGCGTCCAAAAATACCCTCTTAATCCGAAGGTACCCATACCCCAACCCCACTCGCCCCCCCAACAAACAGCCCTATCCATCCACCCCCACCACCCCCGCCCACTACCCACCCCATGCTCAGTTATAAATTTCCAGCCGGCTTCCTAATTCACCTAAAACTCTGACAAAAACAAACAACGAAATGCGAAACGGACTGCGTGCGTACGTGCGCGCGCGCGCCCCGTGTATATTTCGTTTTTTTTTTCCAACAGCTTAATGATGATGATTTTGATGAGGGTTTGAAAATTAATTACTGGACGCCGTTCAAAATTCCATCCCAGTGCCTGAATCTTTTGATGTCAACATTTTCGTATCGAAATTAATCATGGGCCGGCGGCCCGGCCAAATTCGTTTCCATAAAATCGCGAAATAATAAAAAAATAAAAAAAAAGGGGGGGGAGAGAAAAAATTTAATCGATGATTTTGGGTAAATGTTTTTTTTATGCGTGTTCTGTCAGCAAAAATGTCAGTAAATGTATTGTTTGGGTGTTGTAGGTTATAATAATGATAATAGAATTTTAAAATAGGTTATAATAAAGATAATATATTTTCTCAAACGAAGGTTTAATATTTTACATGTTTCTCAAAATAAAGGGTAAATTGAATCGATGATTCTGGGTAAATGTGGGTGTTTTTTTTTTCTCTCCACGCGTGTTCTGTCAGAGAAAATATCAGTAAATGTATTGTTTGGGTGTTGTAGGTTATAATAATAATAATATATTTTCTCAAACGAAGGTTTAATATTTAACATATTTCTCTTGTTAATTATCCAGCTGCTTGTATTATCCACTTGTTGGTACTCGAAAAAAAAATTTTTTCATGCAGATCATTGACTTAGATAATATTTTTCTCAAACGAATGTTAAAATTATTTTAAATTTCGTTTGAGAAAAATATCTAATTAAAAGATCTGCATGGACTTTTTTTTTTTAGAACACCAACAAGCGTATAATTTACTAGAGAAATATTTCAAAGAGGTTATTACTTTAAGCATTCTTTAAACATTCGTTTGAGAAAAGTATTATCAAAGTAAAAGATATATGGGAAAAATATTTTTCATAACTGACAATTGGATAATTGACAAAAGAAATTTCCAAAATACGTTATTTTAGTCGTTCGTTTGCGAAAATATATTATCAAAGGCAATGATAAGCACAGGAATTTATTATTGAACAGACTCATTTATTTCAATATATCATTACAGTTTTATTACGCTATAAAAATATAGTATGTGTATGTATGCATGTATGTATCTACGTATGTATTTATTAATGATGCCAACAAGTGGACAATTTACAAGAAAATTGTTTAAATAAAATAGGTTGTTATTTCAGCCGTTCGTCTGAGAAAATATATCATCAATATATATTATGTATATAATTTATATATGTACATACATACATATAAATACATAGTACATACATATACTGTATTTTTTACAACGTAAAAAGTTGCAATAATAAATTAAAAACTTGCTATAATATTACATAAATAAATAAATACACACACAGATACATACATGCTTACATACACATACTACATTTTTATAGTGTAATCTCCTTCTTCTTCTTCTTTTAACGTGCTTTCTTCCCATTTTTTGTATGGGGTACGCACGATGCCTTCTTTTTTGAAGGACTTTGATTTGCCTATAACTGTAATAATAAATTAAAGACTTACCAGGATATATAACCAAATATTTTATAAATACATACTGCACATACTGTATTTTTTACAATGTAAGAAAATTGTAATAATAAACTAAGAACCTGTTATAATATTACATAAACAAATATTACATAAATAAACACATACATACATACATACATACATACATACATACATACATACGTACAGTAGATCATTCATTATTTTTCTCGGCTATTTCCCCTATCTAGTAAACGCCACGCCAGCGAGCTCATCACGCACCAAAGAAGGAAACTTT
Organism: Macrobrachium rosenbergii; assembly: GCF_040412425.1. Lineage (NCBI taxonomy): Eukaryota > Metazoa > Arthropoda > Malacostraca > Decapoda > Palaemonidae > Macrobrachium > Macrobrachium rosenbergii. The sequence goes on from NC_089781.1 coordinate 24,340,334, forward strand.
AAAGAAAACATCTAATGTCTTCCTCTTTCCTCTTTTTTCTTTCTTCCTCCATCCAGAAGGAAAAACATTTAATGTTCTCTGCTTTCCTCTTTTTTTCCCTACAGAAGAAAAAACATTTAAAGTTTTCCAGTCTTTTTTTTTTTCCACCCAGAAGAAAACACATTTATGTTCTCCGCTTTCTTCTTTTTTTCCATCCAGAAGAAAAACACATTTAAAGTTATCGTCTTTTGTTTCTCCATCCAGAAGAAAATAACATTTAACGTTCTCCGCTTTCCTCTTTTTTTCCGTCCAAAAGAAAAAAAACATTTAACGTTCTCGTCTTTCTTCTCTCCATCCAGAAGAAAATAACATTTAATGTTCCCCGCTTTCCTCATTTTTTTCTCCATCCAGAAGAAAAAAAATTAATGTTCCCCGCTTTCCTCTTTTTCTTCGTCCAGAAGAAAAAAACATTTAAAGTTCTCGTCTTTTTTTCCTCCATCTATAGTTCTCACCTTTCCTTTTTTTTTTTTTTTGCCCAGAAAAAAAATTTCACGTTCTCTTTTTTTTATCCTTCCAGAAAAAAAATTTAACATTCTTCTTTTTTTCTCTCTCCTTCCAGAATAAAAATCATTTAACATTCTCTTATCTTCTCTCTCTCTCTCTGTGTCGTTGCAGGCGACCACTTCGGAATGCGCGACGGGGCCGTCTACTGCCGCCCGCACTACGAACTCATCCTACAGTCGGAGGCCGAGATGGAGACCGTGGGGGTGGCAGCAGGTATGTCCTACCCTCCCCTCTCCCCTGCTACCCCCAGACTAGCTTACTACAACGGGGTGGGCGCGGCACAGAAGGGACGCCCACGCAAGAGAAAAATACCGAGCGATGACATGCCGCCCCTCACGCCCATCACGGCTGGCATGGGTGAGTACCGACGGGCGAAAGTGACCGCTGCATCTTCTTCTTCTCCTCCTCCTCCGACGGACGAAAGTGATTCCTTCTTCTCTTCCTCGTCCTCCTCCTCCACTCCTCGTCCTCGTCCTTGTCAGCCTCCTCCTCCCCCTCCTCCTCCTCCTCATCGTCCCCCTCCTCTCTTCCTCATCCTCCTCATCGTCCTCCTACTCCTACTCCTCCTCGTCCTCCTCCTCCTCCTCCTCATCGTCCTCCTACTCCTACTCCTCCTCGTCCTCCTCCTCCTCCTCCTCTTCTCCTTCAGCTCCTCGTCCTCCTCCTACTCCTCTCCTCCACTCCTCGTCTTCGTCCTCCTCCTCCTCCTCCTCCTCCTCCTCTCCTCCACTCATCGTCCTCGTCCTCCTCGTCCTCCTCTCCACATCGTCGTCGTCTTCGTCCTCCTCTCCTCCACTCCTCGTCCTCAGAATACAGAAGGGACTACCTCCCTTCCCCTTCAGAACACAACTGAGTTTCTAAGGCGGAAGGGAAATTGCCCCTTAGAAAGCTTTACAAATTTCATTCTCGTGATTTCTTGGATTCAATCAATACATACATAGATACATACATACATACATACATATATATATATATATATATATATATATATATATATATATATATATATATATATATATTAACGACCCCTAAAAGTACAACGGAAATCGTTATCTCTCAGGGGATACGAGCGTAAAGTAGGACTGAAAAAGGAAAAGAATTAGATAAACACAATTCCAAAAATTCTCCTCATTTCTTATCGTCAGGGAAAGACTTGCTGCCCTAATACAGTTCTCCTTGTATTTTCATAATTGACACACATTCTGATCTATTTATTTATTTATTTGTTATTTTATTTATTTCTTTAAATAAGTTATCTCTTCTTTCTGCATTTCCTATTACCATCTGTTAGTCCTTTCTAATGAACACCTTAATATTCTTTGGAAGCTTGAATTTCAAGTCAAAGGACCCTGTGGTGGCATGTTCCATATGAATAGTGTTCATCTTCTGAATAATAATAATAATAATAATAATAATAATAATAATAATAATAATAATAATAATAATAATAACAACACTCTTTGGAAGTTTGAATTTCAAGTCAACATCCCCTGTGGTGGGCATGTTCCGTACGAATAGGGTTCATCTTCTGAATAATAATAATAATAATAATAATAATAATAATAATAATAATAATAATAATAATAATAATAATAATAATAATAATAATAATCTTTGGAAGCTTGAATTTCAAGTCAGTGGCCCATGTGGTGAGCATGTTCCATATGAATAGGGTTCACCTTCTGAATAATAATAATAATAATAATAATAATAATAATAATAATAATAATAATAATAATAATAATAATAATAATAACATTCTTTGGAAGCTTGAATTTCAAGTCAACAGCCCCTTTGGTGGGCATGTTCCGTACGAATAGGGTTCATCTTCTGAATAATAATAATAATAATAATAATAATAATAATAATAATAATAATAATAATAATAATAATAACTGTGTGAAGTTTTATTCCGATGAACATAAATGACGTACCAAGAGAACAACCGGGGAATTTACGCCAGTGTATGGGAAATGAAATGCACGCAAAAGAACCCATTTGCGATGTGATATCTGTATACTGCACAATTACGCGCACACAAATACACGCTTCCTTTGATTGATTTTATTCCTGCGCAAAATTATTTCTTCCTCACTTTTCTCTCTTAATTCTTTCTCCTTTTTTTTGACGCTATTATTGTTATTATTATTCAGGAGATGAACCCTATTCATATGGAACAAGCCCACCACAGGGGCCATTGACTTAAAATTTAAGCTTCCATAGAATATGGTGTTCATTAGAAAGAAGTTACAGAAGGTATTCTGAAATACACGAACACTGACGGATCCAGAACAATTTCATGGGGCCACCAATTTTCATATTATATATACTGTATATAAACATATACGTATGTTATCATTAAGATTTATATATATATATATATATATATATATATATATATATATATATATATATATATATATATGTTATCATTAAGATTATTTTTTCTCAAAATTTTATCATTATTTCTGTAATAGATTTTTTCCCATTTTTATATTTCTCATTTATGTTATTATTATCTAAATCTTCAATATTATTATTTTGTCATTATTTTTCATGGGGGGCCACCTGCCCAGGTGCCCTCCGCCCCTGGATCCGCTAGTGTACACGAAGAAGAGATCACTCACTAAAAAAAAAAATAAATATAACTAGAAACCTTTATTTTTTTTAGCTAATTTGTAATGGAACCCAAATAAGATTCTTAGTTGAGGATGGGCATAGGGACACACTCTATTAAAACTCCATCGTTCGTCAGTCGACCTAAACCAAGAATAATGTACCTGATAGTTACTAGACGTTGTTGAGTCGCAGCTAGGGTGCAAAATGGTATGTAGGTGCCAAAAACAACTCGAGTGACTTGCCGAAAACCTTAAGACGAGGAACGTGTGTGTGTGTGTGTGTGTATATATATATATATATATATATATATATATATATATATATATATATATATATATATATATATATATATATATATATATATGTATGTATATATATATATACATATATATATATGTGTGTGTGTGTGCGCGCACATACAGCATAACCTCAAATTAGTCAATTATCTTTATCCGTCGTTTTAACACCATTTTGCCTCCAAACATGTCTACTTTCAAATTACTTTTATAAGGTTTGACTACTTTCACTTTAACACATGCATACACAAATACATACATGCATACATACATGCGTAAATACACGCACTTCAACTAAGCGACTGACTGGAAATGGGGACTTTACAAAACACAAAGAACCAGTAATTCCATTCGCACTGGAATCGAAATTTGGAGTTTTTCAAGGAAAAAGAATTCATAATCGTACTCACTGAGATTTCAGGACGTCTGATAAACCCGATCATTCGACATTTACCATACACGAGAAGAGCATCTTTTCTCTCTCTCTCCCTCTCTCTCTCTCTCTCTCTCTCTCTCTCTCTCTCTCTCTCTCTCTCTCTCTCTCTCTCTCTTTTCCAGGACAGTCGTCGTCGTTATTGCGTTTAAAGAGCAATAAAAAAAGATCGCTGGAAAACGAGGGCGAGGGTTGTGGAGACGTGGGTAGAAGGGAAAAGTCCAAGTCTTCACTAATAATACCAGAGAGAGAGAGAGAGAGAGAGAGAGAGAGAGAGAGAGAGAGAGAGAGAGAGAGAGAGAGAGAGGGTGGAAAGGACATGTGTCTTTATTTAATCCTTTTCTGTGTCTTGCTCTCGAAAAGTCAGCGATGCATGGAGAATAGCGAGGCTGGATATTGGGAGAGCACACACGGCCCTCAATAGCCCTCAACCCCCCCCTACCCCCACCCCCCACCCCCTCTAGAGAGGTCCCCCTCGAGAGAGGTTTACTAATGCAAACACTGGCCCTCGCCTCTGCAGAGCGCGGGGCACCCCCGAGGTCCAATCCCCGGGCACCCCAAGCTCCAACTACCCCTACTCCATCCCACCCCAGCAAACCACTGACCCCTACAACCCCTCCGGTACCTCCCATTCCCCACCCCCACCACAAAATCCCCTCTTTTCTCCTAAGAATGCCCATGGTACACCTTCTTCTTCTTCTTCTCCTCCTTCTTCATAAACAAGATTTGGTAGAGTAGACTTATCCCCCTCCAGCCGTAGCCGACTCGTAGGATGATCCATCTCTTCCTCATTCAGAGGAGTTCGATCCCAATCTGGAAGCGAAGGCCAAAACACTCTGGTACCCTTTAATATCCTTCAACATCCTTTAAACGCATTCGCGCAATCCTACGCACGACATGCGTATAGATATATATGTGTGTGTGTGTGTAAGCGTACACGCGAGCGAGGAGAGATCGTTTTAAGATGGAAGATCCAGGGGGCGAGGAGGTGATAAGAACAGCTAAATCAAACAACGTTCCCATTTTCCGTGTCGTCAGTCAACAAGCAGCATATGTTTGAATGCAGAGCGGCTGTTTGCTCGAAAGATGAAATGGGAGCCATGAATTATGTAATGGGATGAAGCCCATTCAAGCGAGGGAGGAGGAGGAGGAGGAG
>NC_089781.1:24350380-24360380 GCF_040412425.1 Macrobrachium rosenbergii
TAAGCTACTTTCCGCTTTATTGCTTTTCATCGTGCCATTTGGCCTTTCCAATCAGCTGTCCAACTTCTCTAGGTTTTCAACGCTACGAGCAAATCCTTCGGACGAGTCCCGTTATTATTATTATTATATTATTATTATTATTATTATTATTATTATTATTATTATTATTATTATTATTGAGAAGATAAACCCTAAATTTATAGAACAAGCCAACAAGGGCCATTGACTTGAAATTCAAGTTTCCAAAGGATATGGTGTTCATTTGAAAGTAACACAAGGTAATGGGAAATACAGAAAGACGAGATCACTTATTAAACAGGAAAAACTAAATATATATATAGTCTATAAATGTTACTCATTATCTCGTTCAACTACAATTTAATAATAATAATAATAATAATAATAATAATAATAATAATAATAATAATAATAATAATAATAACAACATATATTCTCATTTGGTTTATATGTCAGAGCTTTATGATAGTTTTTTTAATGAAGAGCCCGTGACGCATTTACTTTCTCAAATCAAGTTACGTCACTTCAGGAGAAGAAAGAGTCGAAGCAGAGAATGATCTTTTTAGTCTTCATTAATTATTAGGAGGTTGATTTAAGAGGTTGTCGTTAACTCCCTGATCATGTACCACAGGCGTGTGGGGCTTTTACTAATGTTCACCCGTCCAAGTGCCGACCACACCCAGTGTTGCTTGCGCCACTGATCGGGAGAGACCAGTTGTACAGCTGATCGGAAGACTAGCGCCAAAGGAAACGTGTCTCAGAGAACCCGCTGACTGACTTAGATACCAGTCAGATAAGACTCAATTCTCACAAAATAAAGAAAATAAACAAAATATAGAATGGAGAGTTATTTGATGCTAAATAGAAAATGGAAAGTTATTTGATACTAAATATTATTTGATGCTAAATATAGAATGGAAATTTGTTTGATGTTAAATATAGAATAGAAAGTGATTTGATGTTAAATATAGAATGGAAAGTTATTTGATGCTAAATATAGAATGGAAAGTTATTTGATGCTAAATATAGAATGGAAAGTTATTAGATGCTAAATATAGAATGGAAAGTTATTTGGTGCTAAATATAAAATAGAACGTTATTTGATGCCTGAAAAGGATTATTTGAAATAAAAGTATTATTAAAAATAATTTTTGATTAACTGAGCTTAATCAAAAGATATTTTCAAATGAAATTAATTTTATAATCAAGTACATTTGCGCTTAACAGCAGTGAAGTTATGTAAACAGCATGACCATGGAAAATTACAAAGCACTTGTAGAAAATAAATGAAATTAAATGAAATATATAAGCGTCTTTACGCATCCATCAAGAGTAGAGAAAGCATTTTGTTGCGAATTTCACAAACCATAAAACAGGTGAAAAAAATATAAGGTTTGAAAAATTCCACTGATAATGTCTTGACAAAATAAAATAACTATGCGCAAATAAACGACCTATTTCCACGTTAGCGAGACTTTAAGAACGATGAAAATTACGAATTATTATTATTATTATTATTATTATTATTATTATTATTATTATTATTATTATTATTATTATTATTATTATTATTCATTAGATGAACCCTATTCAAGAAGGCAGACAAAATGACGAATTATTATTATTATTATTATTATTATTATTATTACTATTATTATTATTATTATTATTAGATGAACCCTATTCAAGAAGGCAGACAATATAACGAATTATTATTATTATTATTATTATTATTATTATTCATTAGATAAACCCTATTCAAGAAGGCAGACAAAATGGCGAATTATTATTATTATTATTATTATTATTATTATTATTATTATTATTATTATTATTATTCATTACATGAACCCTATTCAAGAAGGCAGACAAATGACGAACTATTATTATTCTTATTACTATTATTATTATTGTTATATTATTATTATTAGATGAACCCTATTCAAGAAGGCGTACAATATAACGAATTATTATTATCATTATTATTACCATTATCATTCATTAGACGAACCCCACTCAAGAGGGCAGACATCGCCGCACAAATAAGCGAGTTAACGAGAAGTGAGAACTTAACACTAAAAAAGGAAAGCAAACAGAGATTATAATTAGTCAATCACTATCGGTTATGAAGCCACCATCCGCGCAGAAAGGAACCCGCGACAGAAGGCAGAAGGAGAACGGCTGAAACAACAGCCAGAGGGAATGATTAGACGGGCCACCTTGTCGCTTGGGTGCCGCAGGGGGCCCCTTCTCTCTCTCTCTCTCTCTCTCTCTCTCTCTCTCTCTCTCTCTCTCTCTCTCCTCCCTTCCGAGGCTCCTTGCCTGCCGAGGAGACGCGGCGGGGAGGTGTTACCCGACCAAACACTCCCGACGGAAGCGGTGCTGGACATCAAAGCAGCCGCCGACGGGTGGAGACGCGCCGGAAAAGATCCCCCAAGTCGTAGGGTATTCCCGGAGAGAGAGAGAGAGAGAGAGAATTGTTACTAAAGAAGGGGAGAGCTTTTACAACTATATTCGAGAGAGAGAGAGAGAGAGAGAGAGAGAGAGAGAGAGAGAGAGAGAGAGAGAGAGAGAGAGAGAGAGAGAGAATTGTTACTAAAGAAGGGGAGAGCTTTTATAACTATATTCAGCGAGAGAGAGAGAGAGAGAGAGAGAGAAAGAGAGAGAGAGAGAGAGAGAGAGAGAGAGAGAGAGAGAGAGAGAGAGAGAGAATTATAACTAAAGGAGAAGGAGGAGTTCTTATACCTACTGTATATTCATCGAGAGAGAGAGAGAGAGAGAGAGAGAGAGAGAGAGAGAGAGAGAGAGAGAGAGTTCTCAGACACACTGTTGTTTGCGAGTGTCTCATATTTTTCCTTTTAACTATCCCACAAGGTGCAGCTGATCGATCTACTCATTTATGAAAAGGTTTAGAACTAAACTAGAGAAGGTTCTTCGTGCAGATGAGGCTACGATAGCTACACCCCCATACAGTACATACCCCATACAACACACACACACAGACACACACAGAACCACACACACACACAAACACACACACACAGAACCACACACACACACGCGCAGAACCGCGCACACACACACAGAACCGCACACACACACACACACACACACACAGCCGAAGGGAGCTCACAAACAAATATTGATTAATGGGAAAATTGACGGCACGCTGATAGACAGAAAGTGATGGCGCCTCGCCTCGATAAAAGTAAGAACGTCGATAAATATTTACCTGAAAAGGAAATAAAAAACAAAAACAAACAAGTAAACAATGCGCTGAAGTTTCTTCGGCGCAGTCGAGTTTTCTGTACAGTATAATCAAGGCCACCGAAAATAGATCTACCTTCCGGTGGTCTCGATATAATGCTGTATGAGCCGCGGCCCATGAAACTTTAGCCACGACCCGGTGGCGGCCTGGCCTATATTGTTGCCAGATGCACGATTATGGCTAACTTTAACCTTGAATAATATAAAAACTGCTGAGGCTAGATGGCTGCAATTTGGTATGCTTCATGATTGGAGGGTGGATGATCAACATACCAATTTGCAGCCCTCTAGCCTTAGTAGTTTTTAAGATCTGAGGACGGACAGGAAAAGTGCGGACAGAAAAAGTGCGGACGGACAGACAAAGCCGGCACAATAGTTTTCTTTTACAGAAAACTAAAACGGGACAATACCTCAGCAGAAATGAAAACATTTGCAAAAAACTGTACCATTCAGAAGACTCTGAGGAAATTGGCCCTCTCTCATAGAGGCGTGTAATTACGACGATAGTTTAATACGCTCCAGGAAAATGGAAATACAAATACTAAAATCCACGCACATACACATACACACATACACACGCACATACTCAGAGCCAACACAATCACGCACACAATCAGAAGGACAGAACGTGTTTGTAGTTTCATGAGCGGGCCCGAAAGAAGCTTCATATAGACAGAGAGAGAGAGAGAGAGAGAGAGAGAGAGAGAGAGAGAGAGAGAGAGAGAGAGAGTTTTCGTGGAGTCATGCTCTTTAATAAAGTCGAAATAATAAGTGTCGTCTCAGGCCAAGCTTGGCGTCTGTTGTTCGAGATCCTTTAGCTAATTGTGTCTTTTGTCCGCGACTTTTGCGTAAGGGGGTTTTGTTGAGGGAAGGGGAAGGGGAGGGGAGGGGAAGGGGGGGGAAGGGGAGGAGGAAGGGGGAAGGACTTAGATCGTAATGGAGGGGATTTAGTGATGAAAAGAGGTTGGGTTTATCACTGTAATTCCTTCGTGTTTCTCTCTCTATTTTTTTTTTTAATACCTTGAGAAGATTGACTGGATATAGGGACTTTATCGTCTGCTGCTGCATTCTCTCTCTCTCTCTCTCTCTCTCTCTCTCTCTACAAAGAATATTCGCCGCTGAAGGAAAGCTTCAATTTATTCTATATTCATTCTGAGAGAGAGAGAGAGAGAGAGAGAGAGAGAGAGTTTTTATTTTTGCCGTTATTATGAAGCTTTTTTTAGTGAGTCATGATCGGTGATGTCAGTGTCATGAAAAAAAAATTTTGTTATTATAATGTCCTTCTGTTATTGTTCATTTTAATTTTAAATCTTAAACCTTACATAACATTCTCATCTATTTGTATTCTGTTATTCTCCGTACTGTCATTTCAAATTACATTTCTCGTTTGCAAAATCATTTACACGCCATGAACCTACGTATATTCCATCATTTCTACTGAAAAATGTTTTGTCCTGAAACATCTCCAAATTTCCGTCAAAAAATCCTGTTCTAAACTTGTTCTGATCACAAGGAATTTGTCAAAACTGCCATTCCAAGCTTTTACCTAAACCTTTGACCATTATTGCCTTAGAAGTATCCCTTACCTACCAAAAGTAGACACCATATGCAATCTAGCACAGATGATTCCTGATATCTGTTTGCTGGGAAATGTATTACAGATATCTTGCAACGTATGGAAGGAAGGAATATAGAATTTAGGCCAAAGGCCAAGCGCTGGGACCTACGAGGTCATTCAGCGCTGAATGGGACACCGACAGTAAAAGGTTTGAAAGGTAAATTGACAGTGAAAGGTTTGAAAGGTAAATTGACAGTAAAAGGTTTGAAAGGTAAATTGACAGTGAAAGGTTTGAAAGGTAAATTGACAGTGAAAGGTTTGAAAGGTAAATTAACAGTGAAAGGTTTGAAAGGTAAATTGACAGTGAAAGGTTTGAAAGGTAAATTGACAGTGAAAGGTTTGAAAGGTAAATTGACAGTAAAAGGTTTGAAAGGTAAATTGACAGTGAAAGGTTTGAAAGGTAAATTGACAGTGAAAGGTTTGAAAGGTAAATTGACAGTGAAAGGTTTGAAAGGTAAATTGACAGTGAAAGGTTTGAAAGGTAAATTGACAGTGAAAGGTTTGAAAGGTAAATTGACAGTAAAAGGTTTGAAAGGTAAATTGACAGTGAAAGGTTTGAAAGGTAAACTGACAGTAAGAGGTTTGAAAGGTGTAACAGGAGGAAAACCTCAAAGCGGTTGCACTACGAAACAACTGTCAGAGAGGGTGGAAAGCCAGATGGAACAAAGAGAATGTGAACGGAGGTACAGTAAAAGGAATGAAAGAGGTTGTAGCTAGGCGACGAAGGGACGCTAGAAAGAACCTTAAGTAATGCCTACAGTGCACCTCACGTTATTACCCCCCTACGGGGGCAACACATGAACAAGTAGTCGGCGACTTTGCAAAATCATTTTCACTGCATAAATCTAAAAGTTTCGTCATTTTCTACAATGTTTCATTCCTTGCGCTTGAAAAACAGTTTTACTGCTTGTCTGCAAGCACCAATATGCAGGAAATACGCCTCGCTGTCGAACTTCTCAATTCCAGAGGTCCTTTATTCCTCACACAGTTGAACTGTGGAACAGTCGCCCTGAAGATGTGAATTGGAACTTCAAAAGCTCAACCGGAGATGCAATGCGTTACAACTCTAATACTGTACAATTCTCCTTGTGTTGGAATAATTTACTTACATTTCTATCTGTTTATTTATCAGTTTGTTCATTTATTCTCTTTTCTAATAAGTGATTTTCCCTTTCTGCATTTCCCATTACCTTCTGTTACTTTCTAATGAACACCATATTCTTCGGAAGCTTGAATTTCAAGCCAATGTCCCCTGTGGTGGGCTTGTTCCATATAAATCGGGTTCACCTTCTGAATAATAATAATAATAATAATAATAATAATAATAATAATAATAATAATAATAATAATAATAATAATAATATAAGTAGTTTTAGTGCTGAAAGTTTCAAACCGTTCAGAAAACCCATTTGCCGGTTACCTCCGATAAGGTGGCTGTGGCTTTGGTTTCGTTTGTGTCGTCTTGTTTGATTAACTCCGAACATTTGATTATGTTGGCATGGATCATGTCTCCCATTCACCGGCGCCCAGTTTCTTAACCTGACGTTATTCATTTTATGGAATTTCATTCTTCAGAGGCTAAGAGCAATATTTCATATTCTATATTTCATATTCTACAAAACATGCACAGGTATGATTCCTAAGGTATAATTTTCTCGATACAGAACGAAAATAAGAATCTGGTGACCGCTACGGAGCGAATTTTAATATCTTAAAATATTATCGGGACTTTTGCGAATGTTTTTTTTTTTTTTAATTCGCTCAGGAACTTCCTTAATCATTTATCACTTCAATGCACCAAAAATTCTGTCAGAAACTTCCTTAATCATTCATCACTTCAGTGCACCAAAAATTCTCTCACGAACTTCCTTAATCATTTATCATTTCAGTACACCAAAAATTCCCTCGGGAACTTCCTTAATCATTTATCACTTCAGTGCACCAAAAATTCTCTCAGGAACTTCTTTAATCATTTATCACTTCAATGCACCAAAAATTCTCTCAGGATCTTCCTAAATCATTTCATTGCACCAAAAATTCTCTCAGGAACTTCTTTAATCATTTATCACTTCAATGCACCAAAAATTCTCTCAGGATCTTCCTAAATCATTTCATTGCACCAAAACTTCTCTCAGGAACTTCCTTAATCATTTATCACTTCAATACGCCAAAAATTAATTCTCTCAGGAACTTCCTAAATCATTTCAATGCACCAAAAATTCTCTCAGGAACTTCCTAAATCATTTCATTGCACCAAAAATTCTCTCAGGAACTTCCTTAATCATTTATCACTTCAATACGCCAAAAATTCTCTCAGGAACTTCCTAAATCATTTCAATGCACCAAAAATTCTCTCAGGAACTTCCCAAACCGCGTATCATTTCAAAGCACCAAAGAGTCAAAAGACTTAATAAAAAAAAATTATATTCTTCTTCACTACATCTTTCTAATAGAGACCCACAGCATTAGTGCTTTACAAAATATAAAGTCAAGCAGAGACTCAAGATTTACTTGACTACAAGACCTCGTTGTCGCCCACTGCCGCTCGCTTGTTTTCCCCATTTCCCTTCGGGATTTTGGGAAAGCATGCGACGCCAAGAAATCCCGTCAAAAAATGTCAAAACAAAGAGACAATGTTTGTGTTTTGCTTTCTCTTGGGCAGAAGAGCTTAAGTTCGACGGAGCAGAAGAAAACCAAGGTTTCATTAAGTGATCAGAATTTTTATTTTCTATATGTACAAAGGATTCCACGAGTCTTCCATTTACCAAAATGAAAATAAGCCTTCAAGTTCCTAAAGTATTTTAAACATTGCAAGACTCGGGTAACTGTTTTGAGTCTGTTAATTCTAATGTCCTGGAGAGAGAATGAGCCAACACCCGCAACCAGTGAACGAAGCTCTCGAGTGAAGAGAAAACTTAAGTTTCCTTGAGTAAAGAAGATTCTGAGTTCTATCCAGAGAGAATCCGAGGATAATAAGGAAGAGAATCAGACGCCCCACACCGGGTGCAATATCGTCAGCACCCCCAATAAAGCAAGAAGGAATCTGAGATTCCATACGAAGCTCATGATAAAAGATAACGGTTCACGTATACATAAAATAAATTTTCACCTGTAAAAAACTCTTTACCTGTGAACAGGAGAAAACTGACTGAAATGATGTCTAGGGGTTATTTTAAATCCGAACATTCTCTTATTACTATAGAGTACCTGGCCAGTGAACAGCTGAAGATTTACATACAGACACCATCCTGCTTACAAGCGAGTTACGTTCCGGACGGCCGTTTGTAAATTGGTTACTGTACTCTTCATGCCTATTTAATACAGTATGGTATAAAATCAATACAGTACTGTACGTTTTCTCATCCTAAAAGACAATACACTGTACATACAGTACTGTATGAACAGAATAGGCGTGCAAAACAAAACGAAAGGAGCGCTCTGAACAGTTTTAATTTGCGATCCCGTTTGTTCGTATCTCTGAATGTTTGTAAGTTGAATGTTCGTAAGTAGGGTACTGTCTGTATTCCAACTACTGAAGAAGCAGGCTAACGCAAGGGGCACAGGGAGAGACATGCCCACCTTTTTATTAATGAATACCTAATCATTTATATTTCCCAAGTGAAACGTAATGCTTCGATATGTAAGCTCCAACGTTGCTTCTATTTTACAATATTCTTTTGAGGATCCTGCAACCCTCTCCCAACTCCCCCACCCTTCCCACAACCTCTCCAACAACGCCCCCCCTCCCCCGAGACAACTAGACCTTGAACAAGGCGACTAAATCAATTCACTTTCGTTTCCTTCTTGAACTCAACCATAGTTAGTTACCAGTCTTATGAAATAGACTACATTACTAGTGATGAAAAAATTTATTTCAAAACTCATAAAAAAAACCCTTTGTACTCTGCTTTTTACTTCTCTCATGGAGGGTAGGTGGTGGGAGGAATTTTAGTCAAAGTTCTTCTACCAGATTTCTCTGAAAAACGTTTGGTACAGTACACAGTACAAATATATATAAATATATATATATATATATATATATATATATATATATATATATATATATATATATATATATATATATATATATATATATATATATATATATATATATATATATACAGTATATACACATATATGTATATGCATATATACATATATATATATATATATATATATATCACTCATACGAAAACAAAACAAAAGTAATGACGTTCATTCTATGAACAGCTGAATCAGCAAATAAAAGCTAATACAAATAAACACTCGCGTAATTATATGTATATATATATATGTGTGTGTGCGTGTATATATAATACAAAAAGAGCACACACACACACACACACACACACACATATATATATATATATATATATATATATATATATATATATATATATATATATGTGTGTGTGTGTGTGTGTGCGTGTGCGTTTTGTATTTTATATATACAAAAATATTCTTCCACCAGAACGCAGGGCTCTGAAAAGGACAGAGAGAGAGAGAGAAAGAGAGACAAAGGCAGGGACTATCTTTCAGTGCATCAGTTACTTAAAAACTGGAGCAGAGCAAACACAGCAAGAGAAAAGCGGGAGGTAAAACCAGGAAGGAAAAACGGGAACAAACAAAAAGAGCGAACGTTGCGTGATACTGAAATGGAAAAAAAAATAAATAAAATAAAATAAACAACCCTACGAAAACATCTACGAAATGGCACGGGTTAGAGCCAAGCATCGCCCTGACTTTTGTATATACATGTACGTAGATACAGAGCGCATCTACAGCGTTTTTTTTTTCTTTCTATTTTTCCTTTTTTTTTTCCTCGATTTTCGGATGGGGAAAAATACGTACACAAACAAGCATGTCGACAGAGTTCACTTTCTCCTTGGGTCAGCTCGTGATTTTCGACGTTCGGGGTCTTGTACGATGGAGTCTAAAGAGAACCCCACCCCCCCCACAACCCCATGTCCCTCTCTTTCCCCTCCCCCACCCCCACCCATCTCTATCCCCTCCCCATACACCTACCTGCCTCCAGGTATGTATCTACCCTCCTCAACCTACCTGGGCCCCAGGTATGTTTCTACCCTTGGGGGTCCT
>NC_089781.1:24362880-24365380 GCF_040412425.1 Macrobrachium rosenbergii
GACAATGTACATCACAGAAGCGTGCATGAGGTGAAAAATAAAATATGCAAGTCATAATGAACCAGCAAGCATTTTGGCATAGAGAAGGCTTGGGAATGTGGTGAGAATGGGAGAACAATACACTTCTGAAGGAAAGATAGATCTACTTTCTTCGGATTCTCCCTACTTGGCTTTCCTACATCTTTAACTTTACCTGTTGACATTTTTCACCTTTCACGTATAAATCCTCAAGACGAACCCTATGAAAGACTAGAAATAATAATAATAATAATAATAATAATAATAATAATAATAATAATAATAATAATAATAATAATAATAATAATGGTGAAGGGATCCACACTGTTGTAGATATAAAGATATATTAGAAACCTATATACAGAGCGAGAGCTTTCGCAAACCTGCTCGATTCTCCTTCTCAAGATGTTATTATTATTATTATTATTATTATTATTATTATTATTATTATTATTATTATTATTATTATTATTATTATTATTATTATTATACTTACAGACTCATAATAGCATGAGTCACTAAAAATGGTGAAGAAATCCATAATGGTGTAAATGTAAATATATATTAGAAATATATATATATATATACATATATATATTTCTAATATATATTTACATTTACACCACTTTGGATTTTTTCACCATTTTAGTGACTCATGTTATTATGAGTCTGTAAATAATAATAATAATAATAATAATAATAATAATAATAATAATAATAATAATAATAATAATAATATCTTGGATTTCATATGAACGAAAAAGCTAACATGCTGATGGAGCATTTGAAATTAAGGGAACACTTGTTTTTTAATAAACCTAACCTTGGCAAGTGGCGTCACAGAAATGAAGGTGCGACAATGCTGTCCTCGTGTATGTATGTATGTATGTATGTATGTATGTATGTATGTATGTATGTATGTATATATATATATATATATATATATATATATATATATATATATATATATATAATGCTTTGTGTGACCACATCTTCGGTGTCTAGTAAACGTACTTGTCTGTGCATAAGAATATGCCCTGGGATACACGACAATGCTTAAGGCATATGTTATCTACATACATTTACAAACTACGCATAAATGTTCTACAGATGTGTACACATGTGACAGAAAAAAAAAACGATAAATATTAAGAGCCTAGTTCTGTCACTCCCTACAAAACCAATAATCACTCTGCTGCATTTTGTTTACGCTTTGTCATCCCTTTATCCCCGTTACCCTTTGCCATTCCGAACCCTTATCTCGGCCCAGACGGAACGGGAAAACCTTAAAAACTCACGACAGAGGCGCCGGGGAGATACACGCACACGGCGACGTGATATGTGGAAAGCCGATATAGCGAAGGGGAGCCCGGCGATTGGCTGCGGCCGAGCGTGACGTCACCGCTCAGGTGGTCTATGACTGGTCAGGTGCGGAAGGCATCTTCCGATATTGATTTCTTTTATTTGTCGGACAGATCTGACGACGAGTGTGTCCCGATCACCGATTGGTCAAGCAGATGTCATACTCCGGGGGATCGGGGCGCTCCCATTGGTTGCCGGAGATCCTTTTCCTCCTCGATCGGAGGAGAAGAGAGAGAGAGAGAGAGAGAGAGAGAGAGAGAGAGAGAGAGAGAGAGAGAGAGAGAGAGCAGGGAGAGCGGACCAAGACGAGAGAGACATTCTTCTTCTTCTTCTTCTTTTTCGAGGTTTTTGGAGAATTTAGGGACTCGGCTAGGACCTACCCATACCTTTCCCTGTCGATAAGGATACCACAGGATACTGTCTGTGAATTGTATGTCTGTCAGTCTGTCCACAGACGCATCGGAAAGTTACGGAAAGCGAAACAGAACGATCGGCGTGAATGGAGACGCAGAGAGGAAATATGCTAGCGCGTAACCCCAGGCTGATCTGGGCTCGCATTCCACGCATGTTCTGACGGAGGCGATGGCGGAGGAGGGAGGCGGTGTGGACTTACACGAGGGGCTCCTACCGATATCCCGATATATAAAGATTTTCTCTGCGCGGCGACTGTCCTCGGCTTCGGAATATCCTAATGTAATCGACTCCCGAATATCCTACGTTAATAATTCTCTCGCCTTTCATTCTTCAGAAAATGACAACATTCGGATATCTATAGGGATAGTTTAACCTGGTTGATTGATCTGGTGCTACAGAATGGCGTTACGAATACAGTGGATGTATGGACATTCACTTCTGGTTTAAATTAGTTGACTGATCTGATGCTACAGAGTGGCGTTACAAATACAGCAAATGAATGGCCTTTTACCTCTGGTTTAACTCGGTTGATTGATCCAGATTGGCGTTACATGTACTGTGTAGTAGATGGAAGGACTTTCATTTCTGGTTTAACTAGATCGATTGACTGATTCGATATTTAAGACTGGTGTTACAAACAATGTGGGATTTTAGGATTGGTTTAATTGGTTTATTTGGCTGATGCGACGTGATTAGATTAACAGTT
>NC_089781.1:24370380-24397880 GCF_040412425.1 Macrobrachium rosenbergii
ACGGGGTCCTGTCAAGTGAACTTAATAAGGTGGTTGCTGGGGTGCCGAAGGGGAATGTTGTGTCGCCCTTGCTGTTTACCAGTTTTATGGATTTTGCAATAAAATAAAAATTGGAGATGGAAGACAAAATTTAGATTGGATTAACGACAGAAACTTGACAGTCTTACAATGCGCATATGATGCAGTCTTAAGAAAACAGAAATGATGACAGAGAACGCACAAAACGACGGAATCACACTGGACAGAGAAAGGATTAATGACGCTAAGCCGTTAATTCAGGAATAATGTTATACAATACAAGTTCTCTTGACTTGAATGGAAGCTTTAAAAAGGGCGAACCAATCAACGGGTAGGTTGAATAAGATTTGGAAAACAAACAGACTGATGTTGCATACAAAGATTATTTATATTAGGTTAGCGCGATCTGTATTGCAATACGGACATGAATCAAGTTATGACAATGAAACTGTATTTACACAAATTGGTCAATTCGAGAAAAAAATTTTAAGAACACGTAAATGACATAATGATGAAGGGAAATGAATGGAGATGTCTTAGACATGTCCTTGGCACAACGCCCTTGGACAATAGCGCATGAAATTATCAGTCGGGCTCCTTTGGGCAGCAGAAGAGTTGCAAGACCCAGACCTACTTGGATAAGCACTATCAGAAGGCAGGCAGGGGGTGAGTGGAGACTTGTGAAAGTAAAAACACAGAAATAAAACATTAGTGAAGGGTTTTCAAAGAAGCCATTTGGCGTCGCATGGCGTTGGAGGTGATGCTGGTGTTGTGTGTGTGTGTGTGTGTGCGTGTGTGTGTGTGTGTGTGTCTGGCTGTTTGTTTGTCTGTCAAACTGTTTTTGAAAGCACATTTAAGAGATTTAAATAATCTAATATATATAATATATATATATATATATATATATATATATATATATATATATATATATATATATATATATATATATATATATATATATATATATATATATATATATATATATATATATATATTATATATATATATATTTATATATATATATATATATATATATATATATATATATATATATAGTTAATACTTGTTTGTGTACTCAAAACCACATATTCGAGATTTGAATAATCTACGATATACGTAAACCGTTTATATATTCATACACTTCAATAATCATTTGTGTAATTATACAAATAAACGGGAAAAAATATGCAAATATTGATATGCTAAGAGAAGATCTCAAAATACGTAAACCGTCTGCATATTAACATTTTGTTATTTGTTTATGTGCTGATAAACGTAGGCATGGGAATATACGCAAATAATAATATGCTAAAAGAAGATCTCAACATAAGCTTCCTCCTGCATGTTTACAAGTTATTATTTTTTGCATGCTGATAAACATAGACTATAAAAATATGCAAATATACTAAAAAGAAAACTGATTTTATATGCGATTTCTATCGCTGCTAGAAATTCACTCTGAATTTTCTCAACATTTTTTTGTGTGATGATAAGCAAATACTAAAAAATATGCAAATGTGCTCAAAGGTAAATCGATTTTAAATGCAATTTCTACTGCCGTCAGAAATTCAATCTCAGGCGTGAAAAAAATATGCAGATATTAATATGCTAAATGAAGATTGATTTTATAAGCAGTTTCTATTATCAGAGAAACTGAACCTTAGACCTTAAAAAAAATGCAAATATTATTATATCAAAGAATATTAATTTTACAAACAATTTCTACTGTCACTAAGAAATTCAATCTAAATGTCAACTTAACCGACATTCCCCCTTTCTCGTCTTCTCGGCAGAGATGGTCCCGGGGGGCGAAATCTCCCACCTAGACGGCTACAGGTACGACCAGCAGGGCGGGGGGCAGAACCGCACCAAGCGCATGCGCACCTCCTTCAAGCACCACCAGCTCAGAACCATGAAGTCCTACTTCAACCTCAACCAGAACCCGGACGCCAAGGACCTCAAGCAGCTGGCGCAGAAGACAGGCCTGTCCAAGAGGGTTCTACAGGTGAGGTGAAGGAAGACCCTGAGGCTCTTGTTTCGATTAATTCTTAATTTTTTAGTTTTTTTTTTTTTTTTTTGGTGGGGTCCTTAGGGGTCTGGGGGCTTTGGGGGTGGGGACTTGGGGGTTGTGAGGGGAGGTCATGGCTTTTCCAGCAGCATATTAAACCACAAACTTATATATATCCTGTGATTTAAACTTTAATTTTTCAAGGGTGAAGGGAGCGAGAGCAAAGCTTTTTTTTAGCGGCATATTAAACCACAAATGTAAACAATATATACACACACATACATATCCCGTAATTTTATATTAATTTTAATTTTTTGAGGGGGGCAGGGGGCGAGACCAAAAGCTTTTTTAGCAGCATATTAAACCACAAACGCATATATATATGTGTGTATATATATATATGTGTATATGTATATATATATATATATATATATATATATATATATATATATATATAATATATATATATATATATAAAATATATATATTTATATATATAAATGTATATATATATATATACACATATTTATATATACATATATATACACACACATACATATAACTTCATATTATTTTTTTATTTTTTGAGGGGGGGCCAGGGGGCGAGAACAAAGCTTTTCCAGCAGCATATTAAACCAGAATGGTATACATACACACATACACATATCCCGGATGTTGTTACGCCGTCACGCAGCCATTACCCGTTTCGGGTAGTTGCTGGTTTACTGCCTCGGATTACGAACCAGTGAATTACACGGAAAGGGTCTTTGTGCGTGCGATTACTTAAATTCGCATCTGAATTTGAATGGCCCACCTAACGAGAGGGGGGGGGGCAGCCTTGAAACTCCCGCCGGCGGAGGAAATGAGAAGCGCCGTAAAAAATATCTGATTTGTAGACAAGTCGGATGTGACATCACTTTACTATCTGGCTGATAACATAAACGGGGCGCCGTAACGCTAAAAAGTGGCCGATTGTGGTCGATCTGCGACGGCGCGGTCCAACAACCCATAAACTGAAGGGTTTTACAAATGTCTGGTGAACAGCGGCGGCATTTCGAACTTCGTTCGGAAATGTAGAAATGAAGTGATATTCGCGTTACCTTCTTCTTATTGTTATTATTTATCTATTTATTATTTTCTTTTTTTCTTTTTTTGGAAGCCCGAATTTCAAGTCAGTGGCCCCTTTGGTGGGCTTTTCCGTATGAATAGGTTTCATCTGGATAATAATAATAATAATAATAATAATAATAATAATAATAATAATAATAATAATAATAATAATAATAATATTCAGAAGATGGAACCCATTCATCTGGAACAAGTCCACCAAAGGAGCCACTGACTTGGAATTCAAGCTTCCAAAGAATATTAAGGTGTTCATTCGGAAGAACTAAGAGGAGATAAAGGGAAGTAAAGAAAGCAGAGATCTCGCTTATTAAAAAAGAAAAAATGATTTAATAAATCAATGAATAATAAATTAATTAATAAATAGATAAAAATGTATTAAAATGCAAGTTGCTCTACATCCTCTGGGAGGCTGTTCAGTCTTTATTGAAATAGTGTTTATTTTCAGAATTATCCGTCGCTACGTGACACAAGTATCAGTGATCGTCAATGGACAGGAAGACTGTCAGGCTATAACTTGCGTTGAGTAAATTATCGGTTAGAGAAACATTGGAGACAAATTAAATTGTTCTTTTCCAAAAGATGGATATAATTAAAGATCAATATTTTTCTCAAAAGGTGGATATAATCAAAAATAAATTTTTTTCTCAAAAGATGGACATAATCAAAGATAATTTCTTCTTTTTCAAAAGATGGACGTAATTAAATTAAATAAATTTTTTTCCCAAAGGATGGATATAATTGAAGATCAGTTTTTCTTTTTCAAAAGGTGGATATAAAGATAAATTTTCTCTTCTTTTTCAAAAGGTGGATATAAAGATAAATTTTTCCTTTTTCAAACGGTGGATATAAAGCTAAATCTTTTTTATTCGAAAGGTGGATACAAAGATAAATTTTTATTTTTCAAAAGGTAGATATAATTAAAGATAAATTTTTCTTTTTCAAAAGGTGGATATAATGATCACATTTTCTTTTCTTTTTCAAAAGGTGGATATAAAAATAAATTTCCTTTTCAAAAGGTGGACATAATTAAAGGTAAATTTTTTTCTCCAAAAATGGATATAATTAAAGTTAAATTTTCCTTTTTCAAAAAGCGGAAATAAAGATACATTTTTCTGTTCTTTTTCAAAAGGTGGATATAAAGATCAATTTTTCTGTTTAAAAATGTGGATATAAAGATAAATTTTTCTTTTCTTTTTCAAAAGGTGGATGCAAAGATCAATTTTCCTTTTTCAATAGGTGGATATAACTAAAGATAAAGTTGTCTTTTTCAAAAGGTGGATACAATTAAAGATGACTTTTTCTTTTCCAACTTTTTCTTTTTCAAAAGGCGGAAGTATCCTAAAACAGATATCGGTCGTCAGCGATTTTTTTTTTTTTTTAGCGATTTTTTTTTTCTGAGATTTTGACCAATTTTTATCTCATGGATAAGCCAATCCAATATATATCCATCTCCATTTATCCCATTCTCGCCTTCAGTTCTGAACTACTTAACGAAGTCCAGTTCTCCTTTCCGACGGCCTTCTCATAACGTAGAAATATAAGCAATTCCTCCAAACTTCATTTTATTTCTAAGTTGCTTATACAATAAACTTAATAACAGAATTTTCTGACAACCGTGAAATTTTAATTCAACCTGCCACAAATACGCTTTACTAAAACGTCTTGGAGATCAGAGCCAGGAATCGAACTAAGGCTAAACGACCGTAATAGTCTTTTTGTTCAGGTGTTTCATTAACATAATTATGGTTCATTTTCACATAGAAAAATGCACAGTGAAAGCGTTCCTCAGCAATTCAAGGAAGCAAACTCCCGAGATGATTAAAAAACACCGTTTCTTCTCATAACCGGACTTTACTTTCAAAAAACCTAAGGGCATTATCATTTCAAAATGAATCTCTAAAATCCTCTCTTACTATTCTCCGCATTCATGAAATAAAAATACTCATAGTAGCATGAGTCTTGAAATGGAGAAACAAATCCACAGTTTTGTGTGTGCGCATAATATTTAAAAATAAATCTCTACAGCGAGCTTTCAGGAATCTCTCTGTTTGGATTTACTTTTAAATATTTTCGTACCCATACATAACTGTGAATTTGTTTCTCCATCCTCCACATTATCTTTCTTTATACGATGAATATGACGAATATTTCAGAATATACCAACAATAGATAACAATCGAATGGTATGCTAGTAACTCTATTGAGCAAATAGTCCCTTTTTTTTGGCAAAGTGTCAAATGTGCATCTTTTCGTTATTTCAGGTAACCGAAATACCGGTGATTTTTCATTGATTTCTTGTTTCAGCAAAGCATCAAGTTGTCTCTCTCTCCCCATACATCCTGAATAGCAAGGGAGACAGATTTGACACTTAGCTGAAACAAGAAGATAATGATAAAATAACCATCGATGCAGTTACCTAAAAAAATTCTTAAAAATGTATATTTCGACACTTTGCCATAATAAAAACGAAATATTATCATTACAAGAGGAAAGGTTTATGCCGGATATATCTCATTCATGGCTATTCTTAATATTCGTTGCAATCACACAACTCGCAATCACAAAATTTGGGGGGAAAATTTAATTAATATAGATTATTGTTTAGTAAAATATTTCAACTGACAAGTACAAGCAAACCAATTGGAACAGTCTCTTGTTAGTGTAAACTTGTCCATGTAATTACAGGGAGCTATCCATGAGAATTTTCATAGGTTCTGGTAGAATGTATAAAATGTATTATTTACATTTTATCGTTTATGCAAATAGCGCCGTTCCGATAAACAGAAAGAAATAAAAGTCTAATTGTACCCAGGGTGAGTGTTCAACTTAAGATATATACGAGTATATATATATATATATATATATATATATATATATATATATATATATATATATGTATGTGTGTGTGTGTGTGTGTGTGTGTGTGTGTGTGTGTGTGTGTGTGTGTGGAGAAAAATAGTAGTATTTAAATAAGGTTAGGTATTTAGTCATTGTCGAATTCTAGTACACAAAACATGAAGAATGAATCAAATTAAAATTATCATTAATATTGCTATTGACAATATCAGATTTGATCATTGCTCGCCAATTGTTAATGCAACCAAGTGGACATCAGCACGTGAAACTGAGAAGTTAACTGATTTGACTGATAATCCTTTTGAGAGAGAGAGAGAGAGAGAGAGAGAGAGAGAGAGAGAGAGAGAGAGAGAGAGAGAGAGTAGTGTCTGAGAAGATAAATGAAACTGAGAAGTTAACTGATTTGACTGATAATCCTTCTGAGAGAGAGAGAGAGAGAGAGAGAGAGAGAGAGAGAGAGAGAGAGAGAGAGAGAGAGAGAGAGAGAGAGAGAGAGAGAGAGGAATTAGTGGCGAAAGCCACCGGGACCTATTTTCCGAGGGACACCGCATCCTTTAGCTCGTCTTAATTAAAGGAATTAAGGGCATTCAAGGAAGATCGAACGCGTATTATAAAGGGGACTTCACGCGGCACAGGATATCTTAATGAACGCCGCTGCTACCGGAAGATTCTCTCTCTCTCTCTCTCTCTCTCTCTCTCTCTCTCTCTCTCTCTCTCTCTCTATATATATATATATATATATATATATATATATATATATATATATATATATATATATATATATATATATATATATAGATAGATAGATAGATAGATATAAGATATATATAAGTATAAGCATAGAGTATAGAGAGAGAGAGAGAGAGAGAGAGAGAGAGAGAGAGAGAGAGAGAGAGAAAACTAAACACCCAGGAACCTATTTACCAGAAAACAGAGTTTCTTCCGCAAGAGCAAAGAATGAGTAATGTTGATTATCGCTAATTTAAAACTCTTTCTTAGATCAAGATCTGATATGTAAACGGAATAGGATAAACCTGTCGTTTTTTATCGACGACTAAAACGCAGGCCTTTATCTATAAAAAGATGAAAGGCTCTGTGTATGCATGCATGCATGAAGGGTTATGCAATTTAACACAAGTACTAATCGAATTTATAATTATTTATAAATATAATATATATATTTTATATACATATACTGTATATGTATACATAATTATATATGCATGCATATATATATGCACATATAAATATATATATATATATATATATATATATATATATATATATATATATATATATATATATATATATATATATATATATATATATATATATATATATATATATATATATATATATATACATATATATACTGTGTATATATATATATATATATATGTATATATATATATATATATATATATATATATATATATATACAGTATATATATACACATATATACTGTGTATATATATATATATATATATATATATATATATATATATATATATATATAGTTTATATATATTAGAATGATTTCCAACTAACAACTACTTGTGTTTTTGTGATCTTCGTTCACCTTTGGCCACAGAAATAAAATTCTCGAAAAAAATTCGAATAAATTTCCTACAAGAAAACATAAATCAGTGAAATCATTTCTTGTTTTCTACCTCACTTTCAAATTAGTTTCTTTCAAATCAATTTAATGATTCTTTGTTTTCTAACTCCTATAATAAGTTTTAATCTTCTCTCTCTCTCTCCCCCCCCCCCCAAAAGGTGTGGTTCCAGAACGCCAGAGCAAAATGGCGCCGGAACATGCTGAAGCAAGAGCAAGAGAGACACATAGAGAACAAGATGAAGGAGCCAGCGAGTCTCCTTGGGGACCTCCGACCCGTAGATTCCATGGGCCCCGGAATCACCGACCTCTACTCCATGTCGTCCGGTGACGAAGGAAGCCAGTCCCTCCAGTTCACCGACATGTGTCAGTAGGATACGTCGGTAGGATGCGGATGAGCGAAGGATGAATTCACAATAATCCTCTTCTGTCATTTATCGACGCAGGTAATTTATATATATACACATATGACTCTCTCCACGCCGACGAGGTGATGGCGGAAGACGAGGTCGTCTCGAGGCGTTCCAGGGGAGACGCCTGGAAGTCTGGAAGCTGGAGTTCTCTGGGTTTTCTTTGTCCAAA
Organism: Macrobrachium rosenbergii; assembly: GCF_040412425.1. Classification (NCBI taxonomy): domain Eukaryota; kingdom Metazoa; phylum Arthropoda; class Malacostraca; order Decapoda; family Palaemonidae; genus Macrobrachium; species Macrobrachium rosenbergii. The sequence goes on from NC_089781.1 coordinate 24,378,589, forward strand.
CAGTTTTGACTTAAAAAACAAACAAAAAGTTTTGCTGTGGAATTCAACATAGGATGGCGGACATTCTGTTGAAAGCCTCTTTCGAGAAATGGCTCTACGAAGCGTTAGTTTACCGGAAGTAAGGGTTTTTTTTTTCTAAATTTGGAAACAGGCTCGTTATGTTTTTTTTTTTTTTTCTCTTCGATATGACGGAGAATGAGGGAAGAGACAAGACTTTTCGGGTTAGGCGGCGTGTAGATGTCATGTGATTTACATCAGTATGTTGACCTCAGTACATCTGCTCAATACCAGCAGACATGTTTACTTACGTCTAGACTGGTATCAAGGAACGTGAATATATATTTACATAATATATATATATATATATATATATATATATATATATATATATATATATGTATATATATATATATATATATATATATATGTATACATATATGTATATGTATATATATGAGATACACATATTCATATATATATCTATTCATATATATATACACACTATGTATGTGTGTACGTATATATGTATGTATGTATATATACAAATATATAATACATATATACACGTGTGCTCCCATCCACAAACATCGCAAAAATCTGCTCCGAGGCCGGAAACAGATATTCCCGGGTTAGTCAAAACGGGAATCGGAAAACTCTAACAATCGTTGTTCTCATGAAGAAATTTGATTCTTGGACCATTTCACTCGCGCTGGTTCTTGATATACGATGTCCGCTGTACAAATATACCAGTGAAAGTTTAAGCTTAATGGAAGCATAATATAAACACACACACACACACATACTGGTATTGGTTTTAAAGAAAGTGGATTTTTGCTAAATCCCTATTGTTGACCGAATACTTAATACAGTATTATATAGGTATTCATCTACATAAATGCGTAATTATTTATTTACACAAATCATTGGAATTCTTTTTGATGATACAGATTACAAATTGTAAATCTGTTTGTTTATTTCGCCATTACGATGTGAAAAGGTCAATTACGGACAGCTACAAATTATTAGTATTTGTTTCTTGATGAAAAAAAAATTTTTGGCGTCAAATGGACAGATGATTGTACACGATAAATAAACACTCGTATAGCATTATACATCTAGCAAACATATTTTTTCATTATATTTCACTTCAACAACTTACGTTATGAAGACACTTGTGACCCTAAGGGCAGAAACAAGACTAAAGAAGAAGAAGAAGAAGAAGAAGAAGAAGAAGAAGAAGAAGAAGAAGAAGAGGTTGTAATGTTTTGGATTACCTAAGTTGGGTTCGTTTCTTACAGAATTTGATCCCTTTCATTTAGGAAACAATAATTTTCCGACATTTTGACCTTACACGGGAAACCCGCTTCGTAAGAGCCACACCAAATAAAAGCAAATGTATTTACGGATGTCAATTAAGGTATAAACTTAACCAATCTATACTTAAGCACGAAGAGGCGCCATGTTGATTCTGCCACTTGATGAAGAAGGGAATATTTGCATTTGTAATCCTATTCAGGATAACCCTAATGACATTACAATGAGATAAACGACTTGTAATAATCCTGTCTAGGATAACCGTGAGATAACTATCTTTTCCATGACTGTGTTCCGTAAACTCGTGTTTATAATAACTGTCATTATAACTCGCGACGGATCTTTGGGAGTCTGACGGGGCCGGCAGTGGGTCCCATTTCCAAGATGACTGAGTTTGTTTCATGTTTTCTCTTGTAATAATTGATGTGATAAACGATCTTATTTCGTGTAAGATAAGTCTCTCATTCATAGTGTAAAATATGTCTTATTTTCTGTCAAATTTGCCGCGGTGGTCTGTTCGTGGTGGGGAGAGAGAGAGAGAGAGCAGGAAAAAAAATTATATTTTTACCGAGAAAAAAATGGGCGATTAATTTTTTTTTTTTTTTTTTTGCCTGTTGTGCTGTTACTTTGTAAGGTTTTTTTTCACAATAAATTGTTTCTTCTCTTTAGCGATAAAAAAAAAATCTGACGGTATTTTTATCGAGAAAAAACTGACGAATTTTTTGCGATAAAAAATCTGACGAATTTTTTGCGATAAAAAAATCTGACGATATTTTTACCGAGGAAAAAGACTGACGATTAACTTTTGTTTACGATAATAAAATCTGACGATAATATTACCGAGAAAAAAAGAACTAACGATTAACTTTTTTTGCAATGAAAAGATCTGACGATATTTTTACCGAGAAAAAAACCGACGATTAATTTTTTTTTGCGATAAAAAAAATCTCACGATATTTTTACCGAGGAAAAAAAAGTGACGATTTGTTTTGCAATAAAAAAAATCTGACCATATTTTTACCGAGAAAAAACTGACGATTAATTTTTTTCCCGTTTAAAAAATCTGACGATATTTTTACCCAGAACAAAAATTGGCGATTACTTTTTTTGCGATAAAAATCTGACGATATTTTTACCGAGAAAAAACTGACGATGAATTTTTTTTGTGAAAAGAAAACTATTGATATTTTTACCGAGAAAAAAACTGACGATTAATTTTTTTGCAATAAAAAACTGACAATATTTTTACCGATAAAAAACAGACGATTAATTTTTTTTGCGACAAAAAATCTGACGATATTTCTACCGATAAAAAAACTGACGATTAATTCTTTTGCAACAAAAAAATCTGACGATATTTTTACCGAGAGAAAAATAAACACGATTAATTATTATTCATTTTTTTTTACGATACAAGCTCTGACATAATTATGCCAGTTCCATCGTCATTCCTCGTTGCAAAAGGAAAACTGACGATACAAAACGATAAATGAATAACAAATGCATAACGAATAACTAACGAAGCTCTCTCTCTCTCTCTCTCTGCTGTTCAAATTAAGCGGCCTTCTCTATTTTCCTACACACATACACAAAAGAGCCATTCATAAACTTTTCCGCCTCTCCTTTTTCGGTCAATCTGGTCCTGGTGGACTGACCTGGACTGACCGACCTTATCTTCCTAGCCTGTGGGGTCAACTTGTTCCCGTAGAGGTCAGATTCGCTGACCTCAGCACGTTTCTCAGTGAGTCAGTCAACCTATGGGTCAAATCTACTTACGATTTTTCACGATTATTAAAATTTTGAAGCTTTGGTCTCTCTCTCTCTCTCTCTCTCTCTCTCTCTCTCTCTCTCTCTCTCTCTCTCTCTCTCTCTCTCTCACATATCTTCACTGCCGAGCTTTCAGTGTGACAAAATAAAAACACATACACAAAACCGGAAACCACTTTCGATATGTCACCAAAAATTGTACGTTATTCAAATCTTTGTTTCATAGTTAAATTTCTCCTTTATTTTTACCCTCTTTCATCTTGCATTTTAGTTCTCATTAAAGGTGACATTACATCATTTTTATCTAAGCACTAATGAATGTCAATTTTTTTTTTATTACTGAATAACAGAAATCATGACCAACAAGTACAAGAAGATAGTATTTATGAATGCACAAATGCAAAACGCTTTTAAAAGTTGCTTTCGGCATCATTTTTTAGGGAATTCTGGTCATTTCTGCTAACTGAGCATCGTTGCTGTAGATTAGCTCTGATCACAAGAGAATCATCTGAGTTTGGGTCTCGCTAAAGGCTCCTAAAGGTGCGTCTTCTGCACTACAGTTAAACATGTCATACACAAACACGTCGGGAACATATCGCGTACATATCACAGACAGGTTGAAAATAAGTCAGCGACCTTAAGAAACACTGGTGAGAACTGCCAATTAAGGTAGGTTTTGTTCGGTGGGATTATTGCTCAACGATGATCGTTCATGGATTAACGATGATCGTTCACGGATTAACAATGGTCGTTCATGGATTAACGGTGATCGTTCGTGGATTAACGATGATCGTTCATGGATTAACGATGATCGTTCACGGATTAACGATGATCGTTCATGGGTTAACGATGATCGTTCACGGATTAACGATGATCGTTCATGGATTAACGACGATCGTTCATGGATTAACGATGATCATCAAACGATTTTTAGAGCACTAACTCGCTTGTTTTTTAACTGGGCTGTTTTGCTTTGAACGACTCTACCGTCAGTCGTTCAAAGCAAAATAGCCCAATAAAAAAAAACAAGGAATTTAGTGCTCTAAAAATCGTTTGACGATCATCGTTAAGCCATGAACGATCATCGTTAATCCACGAACGATCATCGTTAATCCTTGAACGATCATCGTTAATCCATGAATGATCATCCTTGAGCAGTAATCGCACAGAGCAAAACCTACCTTAAGTCATTAACTTCTTATTCAGTCTGTTTGTGACGTGTATGTGGCGAGTTACCGACGTGTGTTTGTGAAGTTTGTTTCTGTAGTGTGCAAGGTCTACAGAATATTCTTTAGGTCTTGGTTACGACGCGTTAAATTAGAACGTTACTTAAAGACAAAGTAACGGTGCTTGTCGTTTGAATTATCAAAAATGTGGAATATATATATATATATATATATATATATATATATATATATATATATATATATATATATATATATATATATATATATATATATATATATATATATATGACTTAGTTCAACAACCTTGTCGATTTCAATAATTTTCGTGACTGAAATTAAAATCTGTCGTTATTTTCCTTGTTTATTTAACAAACAAAAAATTCATATATTTCTATAAAAGAAATTATTCTGATGCGCGTCCTCTACGACACCTAACTAACTCGCAAAACCTATAATAAGCTTAAATGATCGATTTCATCAATATTTTTGCCACACTCAGGCACTGACAGTAGGCAGGAGAGCCGATTACAATTTCGAAAGCTTGTTAATGAACAGAATGACAGAATTCCTTCAGTCGTGGTAGCCAGCAAGCATTATTAAAGCAAGAAATTTCCAAAAAATTTATTCAGGAAATCAATTTACAACTGTTTTTGTGCTTGATAGATATTTTTCCATCTATTACCTTCCGTCACTTCTTTCTAATGAGCACCTTAGTATTCTTTGGAAGGCTTGAATTTCAAGTCAATGACCCCTTTGGTGGGCTTGTTTCATATGAATAGGGTTCATCTTCTGAATAATGAAACAGTAACTTCCTAACTAGAAAACATTTCCTTTTCCTCATATCCAAAGCTCAGAATATATTTTTTTCCTCTTATCTTCATATGTTTGTTATCTAAACGTCACACAAAATCCAAAATAATTCCTAAAACTCTGAGGAGAAATCACTGGAACACAGCCGTACTTCAAAATAATTTGTAACAGTCTTGAATCAAGATTATTGCAGAATTATGCTTTTTTGTTTTTTCCTTCTGTTCTAAGTGGTGTCAGTATAATCAAACAGACGCACAGACTTACACAGACAACTGCACAAACACACAGACACTTCAATAAATATTTATAAAAATATTCTAGTCAATTGTACAATGCCAAAGGTATCCATCGGACCGAGGCTATATGTCCCAGGAATACTGAATATTGTAACTACTATTATTTCGAATGAACGTCCTACTATTATTATTATTATTATTATTATTATTATTATTATTATTATTATTATTATTATTATTATTATTATTATTATTATTATCCTGTTTCGTGGCTGTAAATACTCAATAAATATTTGTGTTATGTCAACTGTCTATGATTTAAAATAAAAATGTACCAAAGATTTGTAAAATAAAGTGCAAAAAACTTACAAGGTAAATTCCGTTTTATTTAACTCCCCTCTGAATTTCTCTCTCTTATGGGACCAAATTCATGATGAATAATAAAATAACAGGTAATTAGGATATATAGTTCACGAAAGTGAGTAATGGGTAATCAACTACAAAACCACAAAATCGACTATACAGGTATACAAAAAGATATAAACAAAATAGAAGTCTCTCTCTCTCTCTCTCTCTCTCTCTCTCTCTCTCTCTCTCTCTCTATATATATATATATATATATATATATATATATATATATATATATATATATATATATATATATATATACATTTATATATATATATATATATATATATATATATATACACGTTTAAATTATATATATCTATATATGGTTATAATCACTTTTGTACGTGATTTATTTATCACACATTACCACAGGTTTCGACTTTATTTCCAAGCCATTGACGAAGGAATGATACAGAATATTAGAAGTCAAATATATATACTACAGGAACAGTACTGACGAACATTTAAAAATAGGCCAAATTCAGTGGGAACGACAGCACAGTGGATACTGACAATTGCACATTGATGTAATAAAATAATTAAAAAATGTGTAACCATTTCTATGAACGGGATGGTATTAAAATATTTTTCAAGTAAGATATAAAATCATGACAAAATTGATCAGTACACACATAGCTTAATATTTCTGTAATGTTGACTACAGCGCCGAAGTGTATACTGGGGTTTGTCATTAATTGCTTTAATTTTTTTTATATATTTCCGGAAGAATGTAACCAGTGTACTTAAGATTTTTTTAAAAAATAGTTTTACTAGACCACTGAATTAAAAAGCACTCTTCCACGCCTGGCCCAAATGATTAGTTAGCAATCTTATATATAAGAAGGTATCTATTGTCAACCAAATTTTATTCAACAGGTTGCAGTGTTGTCAAAATTTGAAATTATTTCAAATGAAAATATGGTACTTTCTGCTAAAAATTTGTTCCGTTTTTTAAAGACGAGTTTTTTAGGACATAAAAAAAGGATTCCGGAAACCTGGCTTAATGATTATTCCATTCACTGTGGCCGACCCAAAGTCCATTAAAGCTTCCTGATATGAATAAGTAAACTAGGATTTTATTAGATTTTATTAACCCCAAAGAGAACAGTATACTCGTTCCTATGCCGTTAGTGGGCTACTGTATTGTTCGCCAAGCAAGACCATGTGCTGGCATAAGGCCAGATTAACCCAAATAAGTACTTGGTAAGGAGTAGCCTTTTAATCTGCAAAGTCCCTATTTTGATGATTATATAATAATATATATGCATAAATACTTCTATAGATTTATATATACACACACATACACACAAACACATATGTATGAATGTATATGTGTGTATATATATGTATATATGTATGTATATATATATACACATACATACACATATACATATTCATAAATATATATATACTGTACAGTATATGCATATATAAATATATATATATATATATATATATATACAATTACAGTATATACATATTCATACATATCTGTATAAACATGTATATGTGTGTGTGTTTGTGTGTGTGTGTGTGACTGTGTCTTACATGGGATTATTCAACTCTGACACCAAAGAATGGAAACTCTCATCATTGACTTACCTTGTTACGCCTAAGATATCAACCCACCGGCATGACAGGCAATATTTCATCAGGTACATTTTCCACGTCCTCGATAATTCACTGAGTTAAAAATGACGCTGCCAATATTCGTCGAAGGTCGCCGTGTCACAGGGAGGTTCTGTAAAGGCAAGCACAGGTAAGTTGAACTTGTATGCATTTTTATATCAAGGATTATTTTTTTAATTTTTTGCTGTCTAACATTCTGCCTATCTGTTCCTTTATCTGTCCGTCTATCTGTCTATCTATCTATCTATTTATCTATCTACATACATACATACATACATATATATATATATATATATATATATATATATATATATATATATATATATATATATATATATATATATATATATATATATATATATATATATATATATATATATATATGTGTGTGTGTGTGTGTGTGTAAGTGTGTTTGTGTGTAGTAAATGACTTATCAACTAATCTATTGCATACGCTATTGCAAAAATCAGATTGAAAGAACACGTTAATTTTTTTTTTCTAATGCATAGAAACAGTAAAAAAAAAAAGACCTTTGAACATACTTGCTCTTAACCCTCTCCAGTTATTTGGCAGCGTTCATTTCCTAAATCTTTGGTTATTCTTTTATTTTTTTTAATGGATCTACAGGTCTTGGATGGAAATTTCGAAACTACCTCATTCTTTGTAATATTAGAGAAATAACATTCTACATTATGCAAGAAAAGGCACATGGGCAGCTTACCATCTTCTCTCTCTCTCTCTCTCTCTCTCTCTCTCTCTCTCTCTCTCTCTCTCTCTCTCTCTCTCTCTCTATAAAACGATTTCGGATGAAGAGGAAGAAAAAGGGAAAAGGAGAAAGTGAGGAAAAACAGCGCTAGTTAAATAACGGAGTGAAGAAGGATGTTCAGAAGTGAAGGAGAGACGAGAGATAACGGTGATAAAATAAATAGGAGAAAACTGAATGCAATAAAAGAAAGAATAAGGGGAAAGACCCATATGCTTTTTTTTTGAGATCACTTAAGGTCTATGTCCATAAAGAAAGCTCAACTAGATAACTATTACCATTGTAGTCAATGGCGCCTATATGAGCCTTGATATAAAATTGCTTCATTTCTGTAATGGAATATTATATACGAAAGGAAAGGGGGTAGATACTTATTATTATTATTATTATTATTATTATTATTATTATTATTATTATTATTATTATTATTATTATTCAGAAGGTGAACCCTATTCACACGGGACAAGCCCACCAAAGGAGCCACTGACTTCAAATTCAAGCTTCTAAAGAGTATTATTATTATTATTATTATTATTATTATTATTATTATTATTATTATTATTATTATTATTATTATGAGAAGATGAACCCTATGCACACGGAACAAGCCTACCAAAGGAGCCATTGACTTCAAATTCAAGCTTCAAAGAATATTATTATTATTATTATTATTATTATTATTATTATTATTATTATTATTATTATTATTATTATTATTATTCAGAACATGGACCCTATTTACACGGAGCAAGCCCACCAAAGGGGCCACTGACTTAAAATTCAAGCTTCTAAAGAATAATATTATTATTATTATTATTATTATTATTATTATTATTATTATTATTATTATTATTATTATTGAGAAGATGAACCCTATTCACAAGGAGCAAGCCCACCAAATGAGCCACTGACTTCAAATTCAAGCTTCCCAAGAATATTATTATTATTATTATTATTATTATTATTATTATTATTATTATTATTATTATTATTATTATTACTGAGAAGATGAACTCTATTCACACGGAACAAGCCCACCAAAGGAGCCACTGACTTCAAATTGAAGCTTCCCAGGAACGTCCTTGGCATTTCCTTCAATAGATTATTCAAGAGTGCCCGACTGTGAATGTTACTCGGGCATCGAGTTATAACTAAACCCCTCCCCTCCCCCTCCCGATTTCCCTACTCCTCGACAACCCACCCCCCCTCGCCAAGGACTCGGCGGAGCAGGTGTGGACGAGCTGAAAAAAAGTGGACGCCGACACCCAAAAGGAAGGAGGAGATAAGCAAAAACAACCCAATCCCTCATTTTCGGCAACGGGAGATGTCACCGAGCTTCGTACGAGGCTATTCTTCAGACTTCATCGGCCCTTGAATACGACGACAAATTGTGAATAATGATTTTTAGGGGGCGGGAGGGAGAGGGTCAGAGGAGAGGCTGGGAAGGGGGCGGATGGGAGAGAAAAGGGTGAAAGAAGGGAGGGAGGTAGTAAAAGGGTATGAGGTGGAGGAGGAGGAAGAGGGGGAGGAAGAGTGTACACAATGAGGGCCTTGTATGTTCGTAGACAGACGTAAGAATAACAAATTGCATAAGCCAGTATGACTAATTGAGCACAGATCACACTATTTATATATATATATATATATATATATATATATATATATATATATATATGTGTGTGTGTGTGTGTGTGTGTATATATATGTATGTATATATACACATACATATATATACATATATAAGAATATATGAAAAATGGGAAAAAAGCACGTTAAACGAAGAAGAAGAATGTAAATATATGCATATACAGTATATATATATATATATATACATATATATATATATATTTATATATATGTATTATATATATATATATATATCTGTATGTATATAAACGGCAATTACACTTAAGCAATATATGTACCACTGAAAAACAATACATTGTAAATTACAGAAATGACCAAAATGAATAATTTCAGAAAAACAGGTCTCAATAGAGGCCCGCAGCACACTTTCCCATTTTAGCCTACGTACTCTATTTACACTTTCTCTCTCTCTCTCTCTCTCTCTCTCTCTCTCTCTCTCTCTCTCTCTCTCTCTCTCTCTCTCTCTCTCTCTCTCTCTCTCACACACACACACACATATAATATATATATATATATATATATATATATATATATATATATATATATATATATATATATATATAAATATATATAAATGTATATGTATATATATGTATGTATATATAATATATATATATATATATATATATATATATATATATATATATATATTTATATATATATATATATATACATCCTCAACATCAAACCCACACCCAAAAATAAAAAAAAACAGCAGTGCAGTTATCGTCAAAACAAATCATCTTTTTCTTGACGAAAGCTCTCGGCCACCATAAATTAAAGGCTTACGAGTGATCCATAACCAAAGGGGAATGAACACAAATTATCGCTAATCTGTTTCTCTTTTGATTCGCTGGTGTTCTCGGACCTTGATGATGATTGATGGGATCGCATCAACCGACGTAATTTTCACGTGAACTCATTCGTCCGCCTCTGTCTGAAGGTGATGTTCTCTCAAAAGCGAGGAAGTTGATTTGAAAATCTGTTGCACGCAATGATGGATTGTTGGTGAAAGTTGCATGGTATTAAAATTACACACACACACATTATTATATATATATATAAATATATATATATATATATATATATATATATATATATATATATATATATATATATACACATATATATATATATATGACTGTGAAATATTTTCTGTTAAAACAGAAATCCATCAAATGTATATATATATATATATATATATATATATATATATATATATATATATATATGTGTGTGTGTGTGTGTGTGTGTGTGTGTGTCTATATATATACTGAACTCACGTGCATCTACTGTGATTTTTAGCATATATATATATATGTGTGTGTGTGTGTGTATATATATAAAGTATGTATATTCACACAAACACACACACATACATATAAAGAGAGAGAGAGAGAGAGAGAGAGAGAGACTCATTACAAGATTTCATGCAATGAAGTCTACCATGAGGAATAAAGCTATCAGGCAGAATGGACATCAAAAGAGAGAGAGAGAGAGAGAGAGAGAGAGAGAGAGAGAGAGAGAGAGAGAGAGAGATTCCGTAATCACCAAATTAATATGGAGGAAAAAAAAACTCGCCAGGCCTTTGGTCTGATGATCAACGAAGGGATTTAGAGAGAGAAAACGAGGCAAGCAGCCCCAAGAAGGTTTGATTATTTTTTTGTATATCTTACATATATTTCAACGTTTAGCGCGCGCGCGCAAGCACGCCGCAGCCGACGCGAAATAACTCAGGTCTCCGAAACGGTCTCCCTTTCGGGGCCTAATAATTTCTAGTAATTCGTAATAATTCGTAATAATTCCAACCAATAAAGAGGCTAATTTGACAGCGAAGACCTCTCTCAATCTCTTTATCTCCGGCCTTCCGACGACGACGGGGAAGCCTCGTCATTAACGGCGCCTCAAGTCAATTGGGTCTTCCCCTAAATCTTACCCTCCTACGGGCTAATGACTTTCTTTAAGATAATTACTTTTCCCTTTAAAGATACCTCGTGCCAGAGGTATATATATATATGTTGTAATTATGATGCATAATTCATCCCGGATAGAGGAATCACTGTAAACAAGGTCCGCGTTCTCTCTCTCTCTCTCTCTCTCTCTCTCTCTCTCTCTCTCTCTCAGCCTCTAGTCCCATGTCATACGGAGGTGGGGGGTTAGGAGGGTTTAGAGGAAGGGGGTAGGAGATGGGGATGGGGACACGCCCCCATTCCCTATCCCTCTGCAGACTACCAAAGACTGCTGACACCCAAAATGTCTGTCGAGGGTTGGGTAGGGGATGGGGAGGGGGGAGGGGCTTATGGTCATTTCCCCTCACCCCCCGCCCTCGGCTTTCCTCCCCTTCCCTGGCCAACACTAAACATAATTATCATTGCACCTGAGCGAGCATTGCTCCTACGAGACATGTTTTGAAAAAGCCTAATATTCCTTTTATATATATATATATATATATATATATATATATATATATATATATATATATATATATATATATATATATATATATATAATTTCGTCTTATCTTCCAATTCTCGTATCACGATAATTTACATTTTCCATTTATTTAATTAATTTGTTAATTAATTTTTTTAATTAAGTGATCTCTTTTTTTTCAGTATTTCCCCATTACCTTCTGTAGCTTCTTTGTAATGAACACCATATTGTTTGGAAGCTTCTTATCTTCCAATTCTTGTATCTTAATAATTTAGATGTTTCTATTTATTTATTTTGTTAATTAATTTTTTTAATAAGTGGTCTCTTCTTTCTGTATTTTCCATGACCTTCCGTTACTTCCTTCTAATGAACACCATATTCTTTGGAAGCTTCAGTTTCAAGTCAATATGCCCTGTGGGCTTAATCCATATGAATAGGGTTCACCTTCTAAATAATAAATAATAATAATAATAATAATAATAATAATAATAATAATAATAATAATAATAATAATAATCTTGTTAAAGAGAATGGCAGCACCAGTGGAATTGATTTTATATATGGTCGTCTCAATTCTTCTTATTATTTTCCTCTCATCAGGGCTGATATTTGCTAATAACTGGCCGATGTTCATTTTCTGGATAAAGAATTGGCAAGTATCAGCCTTGACAAGAAAAAAATAATAAGAAGAATTGAGAAGACCATATATAGAATCAATTCCACTGTTGCTGCCATTCACTTTAACAAGACATGCTTGAGAGAGGGTCTGTTACCTTCAAAATAATAATAATAATAATAATAATAATAATAATAATAATAATAATAATAATAATAATAATAATAATAATAATAATAATAATAATAATTTCCTCAAGCTTCAACTTTCTCTCGTCTATCTGAAATGGACTTGGGGCTTTAGCAAACACTTTCTCCTTTTCTCTTCCTCTTGAATCTTGTAAAAAGGTGATGAGGGATAACGAAAAGAATTACTTAATGCACATAAGGACACAGCATTACCAAGCATTAGCTACATAAAAAAATTGACAAAAACCTACTAAAGACATTCTTTAGTAAGTTTTTTTATTTGGAACTGTTTGCCTGTAGAGTGTAATTCATCCATGCACCTTAATTTGCATACGCCAGCTAAAACGAGGCACGTCGATAAAATCGCACGTCTTGCAATGTTCCGGAAAATACGGCTGCATGCCGATAGCATCTGGCTATCACGAAAACTGCATATCAATGATGCAATTGTTTTCAACACGAGTGACTGAATTTATTGCAGATTTTTTTTATACAGTAATTTTTTTTCTAACGAATAACTCTTATTGGTAAGTGTAAAAATGATTTTGGTTCGATTTTATTGTTATTTGGAAAGATCAGCTAACTTCTCTTTTGTCTGTTCCACTTTTATCAAGATATCTTCTTTACTCTTGGCTCGATCACGTCTATTCCACTTTTATCTAGATATCTTATTTACTTTTAACTCGATCACGAAATTATCTCTACTCTGTTTTGCCCAGAGATAATCGTACTTGCTCCTACATGGTCGCGTGCAAACCTGCTCAGAATTTAACAGAAATTGTCTAGTAATTTTCGTCTTTGGCTGAGGTCATCAAAGTATCATATGTTAAGAGGTCATATCGGCTATTAAAAATACTTAAACATAATATTCTCTCTCTCTCTCTCTCTCTCTCTCTCTCTCTCTCTCTCTCTCTCTCTCTCTCTCTCTCTCTCTCTCCACTGGAATGCGATCGTCGGGATGGGTATATTTCAGCCCCAGGACAATGTATCTAAACTCGACAAATTGATGTATATATACATATATATATATATATATATATATATATATATATATATATATACACATCTATACATACATATACTGTATACACACATACATACTGTATATACACACATATACAGTTATGTATATACTTGTGCGCATGCGCGTGTAAGCCCGTCATTATTGTATCAATCGTTCCAACTATTTTTAATTCGCCAGCCAAATCTCCCTTTACAATTCGACCGCCGGGATTAGATAACCCTCCATATTCCCTACCCCTACATTCAAACAAACCCCTCCACATTAACCCTTTCCACTCCGTAATGTGGCCAATGGTGGTGGTGTGTGTGTGTGGGGGGGCCCCTTACCGAGAACTCGGCAGGATTCCTGTTACCGAGCACCAGGGGCCGATACTTAATCCATTCCACGGCGATGATCTACCGGACCGCAGATGGTTGTGAGACTCGTGATATACATGAGATATACTGAAGATATACTGATGATTTATACTGGTTATTTACTGAAGGTATACCGAAGATCTGCTGATGATCTACTGAAGATATACTGAAGAACTGTACTGATGATTTATACTGAAGATATACTGAAGATTTCCTGATGATTTACTGAAGACATACTGAAGATTTATACTGAAGATATACTGAAGTTTATACTGGTGATTTATACTGAAAATATACTTAAGAATACTGAAGATTTATACAGATGATATACTGAAGATTTGCTGGATATATACTCAAGATTTGATGAAGATATACTAAAGATATACTGAAGATTAAATGAGGATATAAAGAAGATATACTGAAGATTTGCTGAATATATACCGTAGTTTTACTGAAGATATACAGATGATGTACTGATGATATACTGAAGATTTCCTGATGATTTACTGAAGACATACTGAAGATTTATACTGAAGATATACTGAAGTTTATACTGGTGATTTATACTGAAAATATACTGAAGAATACTGAACATTTATACAGATGATATACTGAAGATTTGCTGGATATATACTCAAGATTTGATGAAGATATACTAAAGATATACTGAAGATTAAATGATGATATACAGAAGATATACTGAAGATTTGCTGAATATATACCGTAGTTTTACTGAAGATATACAGATGATGTACTGATGATATACAGAATATTTACTGCTGATATACTGAAGATTTACTGATGGTATAAAGAAAATTTACTGAAGATATACTGAAGATTCACTGATGATATACAGAAGATTTACTGATGATATACAGATTTACTGAAGATATACAGAAGATTTACTGATGACATACTGGAGATTTACTAAAGATATACAGAAGATTTACTGATGATATACTAAAGATTTACTGAAGATATAGAAGATTTACTGAAGATATACAGAAGATTTACTGATGATATACAAAAGATTTTCTGATAATATAATGAAGATTTACTGAAGATATACTGATGATGACCGCCACCCAAGATAAGGAAGAAATCTTTTTTTCTCTCCGACTTCTTTCGTGAGAATTTGAGGCGAGAGAGAGAGAGAGAGAGAGAGAGAGAGAGAGAGAGAGAGAGAGAGAGAGCTAATTCCAAAATAACAAACCAAAATAAATCATGGTCAAGAAAAAGCATGCATACATTCACGTGTATACTGTTTTGTGTGTATTCCAACAACAGAGAGAGAGAGAGAGAGAGAGAGAGAGAGAGAGAGAGAGAGAGAGAGAGAGAGAGAGAGAGATTCCAAAGCAACAAACAAAAATAAAGATAAATTACATACGCAAAGATATAAAACAAATTATATATATATATATTTATATATATATATAATATTTATATAATATTTATATATATATATATATATATATATATATATATATATATATATAATATATATATATATATTATATATATTAGCCAGGGGGAAAGGACACCATAAGCGAACGGGCTTACAACCAAGATGCAAAGACCTAGACCAGATATATTACATTACCCTACTGACCACACCACAGATGTGAAGATCAACTGGCTTAGATGAAGTTGGCACCAGTGTGAAAGAAACTCTTATTTCGTCCTGTTGATCAATGTCCGTGATTACGCATTCACAAATGGTTGGGATTACAGTTTATTTTTAGCTATGATGATGATGATGCAAATATAGCGGAAATACAATGTCTAGCATGTCGCCATGTTGTACAAGTACTTATTTTTTGTTCAGCATTAAGCTGTTTTACACCAAGTGTGACTCAAGGGGAAAAAAAATATACTGTAATAATACAATATTCAGTGACATGTCTATACTTCAATTGCTGAGTCGTACATAACTAAGCACCTAGTGCAGGAAAATTTATATGTGTATATATATGCATATATACAGAGATATATATATATATATATATATATTATATAGATATAGATATAGAAAGACAGATATATATATATATATATATATATACATATATATATATAATATATATATGTGTGTGTGTCCAAGTGTGTGTGTGTGTGTGTGTGTATATATAAGATAAAATCTACGACGGAGGGAAGAAACATAACACTGGAGTGCTGCGTCAAATTATTGTCAAAAAGGCTTCGCGTCAATCATACAAGGGAGCAACTCCCAGCGACCTCCCGGTAGGGAGGCACTTTTCTGCCTCTCAATATTTCTCTCAACTTGGTTTTATCTGTTTTTTATTCAAAATAAGGACTTTATATTCGTCAGCTCTTGTTCCATACTTTTGCTGTTGATTCAGTTATGGACTTTGTATAGTCGTTTGACAATTTTTTTTTACATAAATATATATATATATATATATATATATATATATATATATATATATATATATATATTATATATATATATATTATTATTTTATTATTTTTTCCTATTATTATTATTATTATTATTATTATTATTATTATTATTATTATTATATTACTATTATTATTATTATTATTATCCAGAAGATGAACCCTATTCATATGGAACAAGCCCGCAAGGGCCACTGACTTCAAATCCAAGCTTCCAAAGAATATGATGTTCATTAGAAAGAAGTAATAAAAGGTAATGCGAAAAAATGAAAAATAAATAAACAAAATAATAAATAAAAATATAAAAAGCCTGCTGAACCCAGCAGTAGCACAAAAGCCTAGTCTGTCAGTAAAGGCATTACAAAAACTCAAGTCCAATCCTCACCCACCCTTTCTCTCTCTCTCTCTCTCTCTCTCTCTCTCAACTACTCTAGAGAAGCTAACAGAGCGATTAAGTGATAGGACACTTTTTTATGCTTCTAGATGACACCAACAGACTAGGCTTTTGCACTGCTGAATGGTAACCGACAACTAGGCTTTAGCACGGCTCTGAACAGAGGTCTGGGCTTCAGTGCTGATTTTGGCTCTTACTAGACACTAGGAGAAAAGAGTAAACTTTATATTTTTATTTTATTTTATTTTTTTTTTCTCACCGAAGATTTTTTTTTTTTTTTACTTCTTAAACTTGTCAATTGCTTTCCAAAGATGGTTTTTTTACTGCTCTTTACTGAAACTTGTCATTTGCTTACCAAAGCTGGTTTCTCATTGCTCTCAGCTCAAACTCTTATTTTTGCGACGAGTACCAAGTTCTGACTCACTTGAATAAGAAAATTCTCTTTTTTAAAATAAAATAAAAACATAAATTAAATGAATGAGCCTTTCATTATTTACCTAGAATTTTCTTAAGCTCTCGGTGTCATTCATGCCCTCCAAATTCTTTAACAATCGTACCGCCATCATTGTCTACCTGCAAAGAAGCATCTCATTTGTAAACCATTTACATGCTTCTACGTCTTAACCTTCTCTTCATTATTACCAATTAGGTAATATTCTCCAAAAATTCTACTGCAGAAGAAAACATCCACACTTCAAAAAATACGACAGGAATAATTTCTGTTCATCTCTGTTAAAAAAAAAAAACAGGGCCCATCAGTTGTCTATTTCACCCAAAACTGTTATGCAAAAAGATACACTAAGTGATGTTTTCTTTTCAATTCATGTTCTCTTATGTTTTGGGTACTACCTACAACCACTGCGCAAGTGTATTTTCTTTTTAATTCAGATTTTTCTTTTATCAATGGGACATTATAAACAAAGATAATTGGAACAGCGACATCAAATGGTTATTATTGTCATTACTATTATTATCGCTATTTTTACTGCTATTAATAGGGGTTACTGTTATCAGAGTTGTGTACAAACAAGAGCCGGCAAATAAGATTGAATCTTTTTTTATATATTTGTATAATACGGTTCGCCTTGACTCGAATGTTCAATGCTTTTGTCCTAAAATCCAATTCTGTTTAATACCACAACTCTCGAGAAAAACGCTGCTACCTACTACACACACATACACACACACATATATATATATATATATATATATATATATATATATATATATATATATATATATATATATATATATATAATATAAATATAAATATATATACTATATATGTATATATAATATACATGCATATATAACCTACATATACGAGTATATACATAAACACAAGCGTGTGTGCATACATACTGTATGTATTGCGTGTGTGTATGTATGTGTGTATGAGAGAGAGAGAGAGAGAGAGAGAGAGAGAGAGAGAGAGAGAGATGTTCTTCAGACTTTCAGTCGAAGACGGTGATGAAACATATCTGGTGGGCCAAAACCATTTAAGGCGGGCCTATAACTTAAAAGGCGGCGAGAGGTCTTGGTACAAGAACGCGCGACGTGGCAATTAATAATAACCCGGGAACATCATTTGATGTACCTAATAAATATCAGTTTTAATTCAAATAATTATCAAAGTAACCACTAAACAAGAAGCGTAATTAGCAAAAGGCTCGGAGCGGAGTAAGTCATTTCTCTCTCTCTCTCTCTCTCTCTCTCTCTCTCTCTCTCTCTCTCTCTCTCTCTCTCTTGGTTTGCCCGAGAATGAGTAATGAAATGTATGTAATAGCCATTTTTAATGGAACAAAGAATTTTGACTTTGGCTTTGACTTTTGACTCTCTCTCTCTCTCTCTCTCTCTCTCTCTCTCTCTCTCTCTCTCTCTCTCTCTCTCTCTCTCTCTCTCTCTCTCATTCATTTATGCCTTGTGACACAGTTTTGTTCTGGTTTGTTCATTCTTTGCTTTTCTGGTATAATCTCTTCTCTCTTTATCATTTGCGAATTCCTGGCAGTTTACTTCATCTCTCTCTCTCTCTCTCTCTCTCTCTCTCTCTCTCTCTCTCTCTCTCTCTCTCTCTCTCTCTCTCTCTCTTTGTGTTGCCT
>NC_089781.1:24402880-24415380 GCF_040412425.1 Macrobrachium rosenbergii
TCTCTCTCTCTCTCTCTCTCTCTCTCTCTCTCTCAATAAACAATGCCAGGGATTTTAATGATATTACTCCATATCTTAGAAAAAATTATAATCAATAAAAAAACAAATGAATAACATGAAACAAGAAAAATCCCTTTGTGTGATCTTCACCTAGCAGAGGCCACGAATTCAGCCTCTCTCTCTCTCTCTCTCTCTCTCTCTCTCTCTCTCTCTCTCTCTCTCTCTCTCAATAAACAATGGCAGGGATTTTAATGATATTACTCTCGGGCAAAACCAACACACAATATGAAGAGGCTCGGTCCTAGCCCCCCGGAGGCTACGCGGTTAAACGGAGGCCAGAATTAGAGACGCGTTTTCTGTGTGGGTGCGTTCTTTTCACCCGTGTTGTAAAGGGGCCAATCATTTATAATTAAAGCGCATTACCGTATGGAGACGTGTGTGTGTGTGAGTGTGTTTGTGTGTATGTGTGTGGACGTGTAGGTGTAAGGGTTTGTACGTCTTTGTGTGTAAATGTGCTGTCAGTTATATACTTCCTCCTTCGTTCTGTGGTTCTTCTTCTTCTTCTTCTTCTTCTTCTTCTTCTTATTATTATTATTATTATTATTATTATTATTATTATTATTATTATTATTATTATTATAAGGAAGTGTGTGTGTGTGTGTGTGTGTGTGTGTGTGTGTGTGTGTGTGTGTGTGTGTGTGTGGACGTGTAGGTGTAAGGATGTATACGTCTTTGTGTGTAAATGTGCTGTCAGTTGCTTCCTTCTTGGTTCTGTGGTTATTATTATTATTATTATTATTATTATATACTGTATATATATACAAGGAAACATCTGCCTTCGGCTAACAATTATTAGGTGCCACTTAACCTCAGTATAGGAGAAAGAACAAAAATTTATATAAATATATCAAAAAATGGCCATAAAGAACCAGACATAAGCTGATACCCATTACGAATGAAAGGTTACCATTCAAAGTTGATTTTTTACTTAAAGCAAAGAACAGTATCATTCTTAATAGAATCCAGGCTTCGAAAACTTTTGCTTAAAACGGTTACAAGTACCTTTTGGTGACCCTTTTCTCAAAAATAAAAAATGAAAAATACTGATTGGATAATTCAGATTTACTTGCACTAACAGAAACTGTTTTCTGTAACGAAACTGAAATCCTCAATCCTTATTCTTTGCGGCTTTATATTATCTGACCTGTGAATTCAGCCTTCTTTTGACATTATTAGCTGAAATTTTTTTTTATACGCAACCACCAGGGATTCTGATGTTGATGCACTTAGGAGTTATAAAGACTGATTAAACAACTAAACAAATCAAACAATAACTTTGTGGGAACGAGAAAAGAAGTAAAGCCCCCCCTCCCCACCCCCATTCCGGTGCCGGCCCCGATAACAGGACCGAGGTGACTTTCCCGCCTTGGAAAACCTCAGGGGTTACACAAACTTGCAACAGATCCTGGGAGTCTGAAGCGAGAGGCACTGGGTAGTTATGGACCCCGACAGGGCTAAAGGGTAGCTGTATTTCATAATTTACTTACATTTATATCTATTTGTTCATTGATTTTCTAACTCATTTTTTCGTTTCTAATAACTGATCTCTTCTTTCTGCATTTCCTGTTACCTTCTGTTACTTCTTCAAAATGAACACCTTTTCCTTGGAAGGTTGAATTTCAAGTCATTGGCCTCAGTGGGCTTGCTCCATATATGAATAGGGTTCATCTTCTGAATAATAATAATAATAATAATAATAATAATAATAATAATAATAATAATAATAATAATAATAATAATTACTGGCTGAAATGGTACCCGAGGCCGCCAATAGGCCACAGGGTACCCGGGACGGGCAGCTGGAGCTAGAGACAGACTGAGAAAAAAAAAGAAAATAAGATTGGCACCCCTTAAGGTTCTTCAGCAAAGTTATATCTTTGCAAGAGTTAAGAGGCAAAAGTGACCCACATAATCCTTAATATAAGATGTTCACGAAAGTTGTATGGTCCATCGATGGTAGATAAATGATAGCTTAGAGTATTAATAAAAACTGAAAAATTTCATTACGTCATCATCATGTATTTATGATGGCATAATGTCACGCCATAGCCAAATATTTTAACGCCTTTATGAAACCATAAATTATCTCTCCAATGAGAAGTCTGACAGACCTCCAAAGATTATGAATCGCGCATTAAAGATAATACAATATGTCACTTTGTTACTTCCCCTCACTAATAAAAGTTCTAATTTCTCTTTTCTGTTGACCTGCTAACCCTACTGTCAAAGAGAAAATATTTCTGAATTTTTGGACTCTGACATAAAAATTCAAGTTGCTAGTCCCTCGGGATCTTGAGTTTTCTTGGCCCTTCCTACAAACCCAAATAACACCACAAATCATTCATTAACTTTTATTTGGATGGCAAGGCGTTTTGACTACTTTACTTAGGTCTGGGTCCGTCAGTGTCTGAGAGTTAAGGAGATCAAGTTGGTCTTTGTGTGTCTGAGAGTTAGGGAGATCAAGTCTTGGTATTCGAGTCTCTGGGAGCTAGGGAGATCAAGTCTTGATATTCGAGTCTCTGGGAGCTAGGGAGATCAGGTCTTGGTCTTTATGTCTCAAAGAGCAAGGGAGATCAAGTCTTGGTCTTTAAGTCTCTGGGAGCTAGGGAGATCAGGTCTTGGTCTTTAAGTGTCTGGGAGCTAGGGAGATCAAGACTTGGTCTTTAAGTCTCTGGGAGTTAAGGAGTTCAAGTCTTGGTTTTTAAGTGTCTGGGAGTTAGGGAGATTAAGTCTTGGTCTTTAAGTGTCTGGGAGCTAGGGAGATCAAGTATTGGTCTTTAAGTCTCTGGGAGCTATGGAGATCAGGTCTTGGTCTTCAAGTCTCTGGAAGTTAGGGAGATCAGGGCTTGGTCTTCAAGTACCAGAGAGTTTGGAAGATCAAAAGCTCAACTCAAGTGTTTAATATGAGTTGGTCAGTCCCATAGTGCTTGCCAGCTTACTGATATAATGCCTTATTTATGTACACTGTACACTTCTGTCCATAAGCCTTTAGTAGGGTGGAAAAAACTTCCCATTAGACAATATCGAACTATTCTTTAAGAGGTAAACAAGGGAGCGAAGCACGTAACCTCACCCTTTGTGTAAATAAGCTTCATGTAAATTTAAAACTGTTCAGTTTTATTTTACCAGCTCAAGGCGAACTTACGCTTACACACAAAAATATACGTATGCATGTATGTCTGTATATGTAAACATATATGTATACATTGTGTGTATGTAACTATGCATGAAGAATGAATTTACTGTCGCGCTGTATTACTAATATTCATCCACCTACCTCCCTCAGATCTCTCTCTCTCTCTCTCTCTCTCTCTCTCTCTCTCTCTCTCTCTCTCTCTTCGTCGACCATGTCCCATTCCCTATCTTTCTCCCTACCGCTTTCCCTTTCCCTTGCACGTTTCATCCCTCTCTCTCTCTCTCTCTCTCTCTCTCTCTCTCTCTCTCTCTCTCCCTTCCCATTCCGGCAGGAGGAGGAGGGGGAGGAGGAGGAGGAGGAGGAGGAGGAGGGCTGGCTGGCTGTCTGACCGCTATAACCAGTGTGCCGGCATAACGAGTGCTTGTTAAGGGCCGCTGTTAGCATCAGCTCCTCCCTAACAAGAACCGAGTCCTGCTAACAAGTCGTTGTTTACAGCAGTTGCCATGGAAACATAATGGGGCATTTTTGAGATGATAGCCCCAGAGCTACGCCAGTGAGCCAGCACCTGCCACTGTCTGTCTGTCTGTCTGTCGATCTTGTCTGTCCGTTTGGTTTTCGATGACAGAACACAGTCTGTTTGTTGGTCAGTTTGGTTCTTGGTGACAGAACACTGTCTGTCTTGGGTGTCTGTCTTGTCTGTCCGTTTGGTTTTCGATGACAGAACACTGATTTGTCTGTCCGTTTGGTTTAGATGACAGAATGCTGTCTGCCTGTTTTGTCTGTCCGTTTGGTTTATTTGACAGAATGCTGTCTGTCTGTCTTGTCTGTTCGTTTGGTTTTCGATGACAGAACACTGTCTGTTTGTCTTTATGTCTTATCTGTCCGTTTGGTTCTCGATGACAGAACGCTGTCTGTCTGTGTGTCTGTTCGTCTGGTTCTCGAGTATAAGACATGATCGGTTTTCTTAACAAAGAAGACAGTCTGTTTAAAAGTGTTTTTTTTTTCATTCGTAAAGTAAACTTTTCTTTCATTAGTATTTCATTTCTCTCTCTCTCTCTCTCTCTCTCTCTCTCTCTCTCTCTCTCTCTCTCTCTCTCTCTCTCTATATATATATATATATATATATATATATATATATATATATATATATATATATATATATATATATATATATATATATATATATATATATATATATATATATATATATATTATATATATATATATGTGTGTGTGCGTGTACGTACGTAGATATATACACGAACTCATCAAATACATACGTACATGCATACACACACACGCGCGCGCACAAAAAATCAAAATAGAATTAAGAGCGAAACCAGACCTCGTATTCAATACACCGTCATTCATCAAAAGAAGAGTCACCTGCGACCTTTTTCTTTGTTCTGTCTATCTCAAAGGAAGGCGGGAAGGAAGAAGAGAAGGAAAAGAATAAGGAATGATCGTTATAATTGGGGAAATGGGTGTAAGTCGAAAATATATCTTTTTCTGTTATCATTCAAAATATATCAGGCATACATGGGCTATATATATATACAGTATATATATATATATATATATATATATATATATATATATATATATATATATATATATATATATATATATGAAGATAAAAATCTCCATAAAACGCCATTTGAACGTTGCAACCATAATGTATATTTCGAGCACTTCCTTCTGTGGCCCTGTTGTCTAATATGTGGTTGCAACGTGCAAACAGTGTTTTATGGGCCTTTCTATCTTCCTATTATACTATTGTATTACAGTAAAGACATTCATGTGTATGTATATATATATATATATATATATATATATATATATATACAACATATATGCACACACACACACACATATATATATATATATATATATATATATATATATATATATATATATATATATTGCTTTAATGTAATCATTCAATTCACGCCTAATGCATTATGCTCAGACAAGCACTCGCTGGTAAATCGTCAGATCAATCAACGAATCAAACGTCGTCCTGAACATTATTACCAAATTAGTGACACTTGTTTACTACAATCCGATCCGATCAAATTAGCCTCAAACAAGGTTCCCTCCCCCCAAAACCCACCCCTAACCATCCCCTATTCCCCCAACTCCCCAGGCATCCAGGCACGTTGAAAAATCCCACCCCCGCTTTGTTTAAATCTACTCTTCTGAAGTCTGGGCCTCCAAAAGGACTGTCAATGAGTCAGGGATCTGGGTCAAAGGTTAGGTGCCGCTATTGACCTACAAGGGCGTTGTGGAAAAAGTAATTAATTAAAAAAAATGAGGTTAAGGTACTTTATGGAAATGAAGTTGTAAACAGAGAGGGGTTAATAGACTGGAATATTTCAAGGGGTCTGATTGGCTAAGGGAAATGTAAGGGAAATGTTCATTCACTTGGCTAGGCTGCTATGTGCTTAAAGTTATATGTAGGTTTAGATATATACGTTATTCATCACTGCCTATGTTATATCTTTCGTGTTCGCTTCCAAAATTCGTATCTCCATTTGCGTCTCTTACTTCAAGCTCGATTTGTATACTAATCTTCTTCTTTATATTTACTTCGAAGAACTTCTTATCCTTCCTAAAGTTCTTGCTTACCTTTGCCCCTCTACTGTTATCACTTGCCTTCTTTTTCCTCTCTCACTTTCTTCTTGACTTCCCTTTCTATCCTCGTATATACTTCCCATTTAATAACTTTTTTCTTTCACTACGTCTATCATTTGCTCGTCCACAACTTACTGCATTTATCCTACTATACCGACTGCTGTCCCTGTGACCACATCTTGGATTTTTTGGAATTTTACAAACTCCTCATTTACTCCTTTCACCTCTATGTCCTGAGTTCTAGCTCATATTACATCCAATTTCTCCATACATTGCTCCTCTCAGTTCTTCATTACCAAAATCCTTTTTCTTATATATTAACAGCCACATTTTCACTTCTCCCTCTCAAACTTGAAATTCTGTCTGACTGCAATTTTACTTCAGTCGTATAATGATCAGGTATACCTCCAATAATTCCTCTTCTCAGTCTCATTACATACAATGTCTTCCCCTTCAAACTACACAGTGATAAGATATAATCTAGCAACCTCTTTCCTTTACCATTTTCTCTTTCCAAGTACACTCTTAAACAATTGCCCCTGGAAACTAAGTATTTCCAGAATCCTGCCTTCATCCAAAAATATTTCAGCAAGATTCTCCATTCTCATTTGCCCCAGGAACTCAATATACCAGCCAAAAACCGCCAACTCTTTTCAGTCCCTTACACTTACATTCAAACAACCTAGCACAACCAACCTTTCATATTCTCCAAATCCAGCCAGGTACAGATTCAGACTTTCCAGAAACATTCTCTTTCACTTTCAGGCTTTGCCATTTCTTAGGTGCAATATAGAAGCAATTGGCGCAGTTTGTGTTGAGGGGTTCGATGAAATGTGGATGAGCGCACTGTTTAGGTGTATGAACCTGCTACTGTTGTGGATGTCTAACTTCAAAGGGGGCTCATCCACAATCCAACAGGTAATGTTTAATGCGACAGTACCTGTTGTGTTGTTAATGGCTTATTGTTGTATGTATGTATGTATATATGTATGAATGTGTGTATTAATAAATAAATGAATAAATAAATCAATAAATAATATATATATATATATATATATATATATATACATATACATATATATATATATATATATATATATATATATATATATATATATTATACATATATATGTATATAAATAAATATATATACATATATTAGATATACATATATGTACATATACATATATATACAAATATATATATACGTATATATATAGTGTGTGTGTGTGTGTTCGTTCGTATCTCCTCTAATAAGGGGTGGTTCTAGTTGATATGAAAACGGTCACTGCCGTGTATGCTCTAAAACTGGTGAATAAGGGGCGTATTATAAAACACCAGTCTCTAGCTCTAATTAATCAAAACGAGAGAGAGAGAGAGAGAGAGAGAGAGAGAGAGAGAGAGAGAGAGAGAGAGAGAGATGACTACCACATTCGACAGCAACCTAGAACAATGAACCGTAACAGAACAATGGGACCACATAAGAACGCTGGGAACTTCCGAATCGATTACCGCTCTTAGTCAATCTACTCGCTTTACGCATCGACTGAGGCTTCGGGTCCGCCAAACAAAGTCCTGTATTTTATCATATTCTTTCCTCAGGTTCCTCTTTTCCCCCTCTCATATTCTTCCCCTCTTCTTACTACCAGGACCCTTTTTCTCTCTCCCTTCCTTCATCTCTCTCTCTCTCTCTCTCTCTCTCTCTCTCTCTCTTCCATCATTCCCTTCTCTCTCCTTCCATCTCTCCCTTCCTGCATCTTTTTCTTAATGATCGTCCTTTCTGTCCCTCATCCTTCCCTTCTTCTCATTCCGTCCCCTTTATTCTACGCAGCTTTTCCCCTCTCATTCGCGTTACTGTTTCATTTTCTTTCTGCCCTTCCTCTCTCTCTCTCCTATTCACGTTCATTCTCCTCTTCCCAAAGTCCGTATCATCGTCCTGTCTACTTCTCTCGGGCTTTCTACCTCCTGTAGGAAATTCCTATCATTTTGTTTCATCTTTTCTACACTAATTTCTCTTTTCTTTGTTTTTCTTCCTCGAAACTGTTCCCTCTACGGGGAGAATGTTTCTATAAATTCTATTTTGTCTATTCTCTCTTTTTGTCAAGCTTGTCGACGCGGACCACTTCCAGTGAATTACATATGAGGAAACACGTTAGCGGAATAATAATAATAATAATAATAATAATAATAATAATAATAATAATAATAATAATAATATCCATCACTATGGTGTGGTGTTATATCGTCCGATACAACTCTGTCATAACGATTACAATAGTTTACGTTTATTGCACTTCAATTTAGGCTTTACAACGCATGCGCCA
This sequence comes from Macrobrachium rosenbergii, assembly GCF_040412425.1. Lineage (NCBI taxonomy): Eukaryota > Metazoa > Arthropoda > Malacostraca > Decapoda > Palaemonidae > Macrobrachium > Macrobrachium rosenbergii. The sequence continues at coordinate 24,411,035 of NC_089781.1, forward strand.
CAGACTGCATTAGTCATGCATTAGTCACTGTTGCATTTACGAACGAGTGTTAAGCGCATGCGCTATGTACACTTCGGTCAATATTGTACATACATACATACATACAATGAATCCTTCACTATCCTCCTATATATCCTTTCGTATCTTTCACAACCAGTCATGGAATCCTAGACTCCACAGGCACCGTGGCATGTAAAAAAAAAAAATTAATAATAATATCAATAAGGTCTCTTTATTCAATTGTAGACTACATATAAGACTGTTATTAATGATGTATGATAATGCGTTTTTTCAGGTAAAGGTAACGAGTAAGCTAAAGGGAATGAGAGTTAATTCATTCATGTGGAAACCGGTGCTGTTACAACGACGTATTGTATAATGATTCCGTCTGTTAATAAACTATTATAAGTGAATCATGATCATTATTTTTCAGTTAAAAGAATTTACAATGAATTGACAATTAAGACTAAAACTGTTCATAATCACGTTTCACTGAAAAGGAATTCACAATAAATTGACAATAAAGATTAACAATGATCATTATATTCTTGTTTCACTAAAAAGGACTTCACAATAAATTGACGATGAAGATTAACAATAATCATTATAATCTTGTTTCACTAAAAAGGATTTCACGATAAATTGACAATAAAGATTAACAATAATCATTATAATCTTGTTTCACTAAAAAGGAATTCACAAAAAATTGACAATAAAGATTAATTATAATCATTATAATCTTGTTTCACTAAAAAGAATTTGCAGCGAACTTCCAATAAAGACTAATAATAATCATTATAACTATATTTCACCAAAATAATTCACAATAAAATAACACCAACTAATAATAATCATAATAATCACGTTTAACTAAAAATTACAATGACTGACAAGAAATAATAATAATATTCACTGTAATCATGTTTCATAAAATAAATATACAATAAACTAATAATAAAGGCTAATAATAATCATAATGATTATAATCATCATAATCCTGTTTCAATAATAATATACAATAAACTAACAATAAAGACTATCAATAATCATCATATTCCTGTTTCGCTAAATATACAATAAACCAACAATAAAGGCTAATAATAATTATAATGATTATAATTATTATAGTCATGTTTCACTAATAATAATGTACAATAAACTAACAATAAAGGCTATTAATAATCATCATATTCCTGTTTCGCTAAATATATAATAAACCAACAATAAAGGCTAATAATAATTATAATCATTATAATCATTATATGCATGTTTCATTAAAATATGCAATAAACTAACAATAAAGGCTATTAACAATCATCATATTCCTGTTTCGCTAAATATATTACAATAAACCAACAATAAAGGCTAATAATAATTATAATGATTATAATCATTATATTCATGTTTCACTAAAAGTAATATACAATAAACTAACAATAAAGGCTATTAATAACCATCATATTCCTGCTTCGCCAAAAAAGATAATGTAAAATAAGCTTGCAATAAGTTTTAATTATATATAAATATGAACAAAAACTTGGATTCTATTGCATTACTCTGTTCTGACCCCAAAAAGTTCTGTCGATTCCACTGTTGAACCCCCACACCCACCCCGACCCCAGCCCCTGCCTTAGAAGGATAACTCTTACATTTGGTGTTATGACTTCAATGCTGAATTACTCAAGTTTGCCAATACGAACACAACTGACTTAATGACGTCAGCCGGATTTAAAGTATCTTTCAATTATTTTTTTTTTATTGAAGTCATGCATGGAAATGCATCCCTAATCATACCACTATCAGCTGATACTGGAGTTTGGAATAACTAAATAGTAGGAAAAGACCAACATTACATCATATTAAATAGTTATCCCATTATAATATCCGGACTTTTCATTCAAATTGGGTGCATTACAGTATTCTAAGACGAAGCAAACACAACAGGTATGCACAATTACAATGCATTGGTATCTGTCTGCACTACAGTCATGTTGCACGCAATACATAATTTGCAAGAGCACTGTACACCATCATTTTACTCAACTTTCACTCCTAATTGAAAAAAAAAAAACTCTGACACTCGCCACAGAGATAACAGAGAAATTAAATAATTTTCTTTCAGACCATCAGCTTTCCCCGCAATCTGACACCCGTCGTCAAGATAAGGAAAGAGGATAAATCCTCGCTTCGACCTCGAAGTCAAGTCATTCTATTCAGGCAATCAGTCAATTATTTCTTCCCGGTAAAAGATTTTTATCAGCATCCCATCAAGAGTGGTCATCACGCAATTCTCTCTAATAGCACCTGGTGTGCTGAATGTTAAAAGAACTTGAATGTAAAAAGTGTTTGAATGATGAAAGCTCTTGAATGTTAAAAGCATCTGAATGATGCAAGAACTTGACTGTTAAAAGCATTTGAATGATGAAAGCTCTTGAATCTTAAAAGCATCTGAATGATAAAAGAACTTGAATGTTAAAAAGCATTGGAATGATGAAATCTCTTGAATCTCAAAAGCATCTGAACGATAAAAGAACTTGACTGTTAAAAGCATTTGAATGATGAAAGCACTTCCATGCTAAGAGTACTGTTCTCCAGTGCGGTCTTCGAGTGCCTCACTTCGAAATTTTGGATAGAGTTATGGCATCAGTCAAGTTTATTTTGCTGACTCTTAAAGTGAGTTAATTATGTGTGATGCATAAAACTTACTAAAACGACAAACACCCTCTGCATTCTACAGTTGACTTGGCTGTTTTAGCTCGTAACACCAGGCAGGCTGCTGCTGAATACAGTATGTCGTTTCCTGGCAAAAGGTTTCATGCTACTCAGTTTGCTAAAAGCTTTATTTCGGCTACAAACAAAAACATGGAAGAGTTTGCCTACGGCAGCTGCTGTGGAATCTTCCGATCTCCAAATGTTTAAGCTGAGAAATTCATTCCTGCTCTCCGCTGCTGCTGAATTTCAGATGTACCGGTTTTCTTTACCTATTCCCTCATATTTATTTATTCATTTATTTATTTATTTATTTATTTATTTATTTACTTATTTATTTATCACCTTTTCTTTTGACTTGTCTTTCTCTGTAGGTTTGATTTCCCTTTGGAGCCCTCTTGGGTTTGCAGTCGGTTGGTTCTGCCCAAAAATGTTGTCAGCTGAAGTTTTAAAGAAAGAAAGAAAGAATGAATCTGAATGTTTAAAAGCACTTGGATGTTAAGAGAAATTGAATATTAAAAGAACTTGAATGCTAAGAGCACCGGAAGGTTAAAATAAACTGAATGTTAAAACCAACTGGATGCAAGGAGAAGTTGAATGTTAAAAGAACTTGTATGTTAAAAGCACCGGAAGGTTAGAATAAATGTTAAAATCACCGGAAGGTTAAAATAAATGTTAAAAGCACTCGGATGCAAAGAGAAGTTGAATGTTAAAAGAACTTGAATATTAAAAGAACTTGAATGTTAAACGCACCGGAAGGTTAAAATAAATTGAATGTTAAAACCACTTGGATGCTAAGAGAGGTTGAATGTTAATATAACTTGAATTTTAAAAGTACCGGAAGGTTAAAATAAATTGAACGTTAAAACCACTTGGATGCAAAGAGAAGTTCAATGTTAAAAGAACTTGAATGTTAAAAGCACCGGAAGGTTAAAATAAATTGAATGTTAAACCATTTGGATGCAAAGAGAAGTTGAACGTTAAAAGAACTTGAATGTTGAAAGCACTGGAATGTTAAAATAAATTGAATGTTAAAAGCACTTGGATGCTAAGAGAACTTGAATTTTAAAAGCACTGGAATGTTAAAATAAATTGAATGTTAAAAGCACTTGGATGCAAAGAGAAGTTGAATGTTAAAAGAACTTGAATGTTAAAAGCGCTGGAAGGTTAAAATAAACTGAATGTTAAAACCACTTGGATGCTAAGAGAACTTGAATGTTAAAAGAACTTGAATGTTCAAAGCACTGGAAGGTTAAAATAAATTGAATGTTAAAACCACTTGGATGCTAAGAGAACTTGAATGTTAAAAGAACTTGAATGTTAAACGCAGTGGAAGGTTAAAATTAACTGAATGTTAAAACCACTTGGATGCAAAGAGAAGTTGAATGTTAGAAGAACTTGAATGTTAAAAGCACTGGAAGGTTAAAATAAATTGAATGTTAAAACCACTTGGATGCTGAGAGAACTTGAATGTTAAAAGAACTTGAATGTTAAAAGCAGTGGAAGGTTAAAAGTAACTGAATGTTAAAACCACTTGGATGCAAAGAGAAGTTGAATGTTAGAAGAACTTGAATGTTAAAAGCACTGGAAGGTTAAAATACACTGAATGTTACAAGCACCTGGATGCTAAGAGAACT
>NC_089781.1:24417880-24445380 GCF_040412425.1 Macrobrachium rosenbergii
TGGGGGTATTTTGGTATGATCAGAGTCATGCAGATTTAGCCAGGTAGGACCCTGGGAATATCGAGGTAGATCTTCCAGGGAGGGTGAGGGGTGGGGGGTTGCTGATTCACATGGGTGAGGGGAAGGGGAAGGGGAGGATTAGGGGAGAAATGGGGGAGGGAAGGATCATGAATGTTTACCCAGGTAAGGCCATGGGGATGCCAGGGTAGTGGAATCAGAAAATCGGTATGGGGGGTTGTTATTGGTATACAGGGGTGGGAGAGGAGGGGGAAAGGGGAGTAAGGGGGTTGAGGGGGATGGAGGAGGGGGGTCCGACAGGCGCTAAATATTCACGTGTGCTGATCAAATGGCATCAGCAACAGCATCGACATTAGCCTACTCTCCCATTGTTTTTACGACATCGTGTTTTCCGCCCCAATGGCTGCTTTGTTATTTGGACGAAATAATTGAAAGCAGAATCACATCCCGTTATTGCACAAGGGTGGGTAGGCAGGCAGGCAGGCAGGCAGGCACTTCTATTTTTTATTCCCTTTTTTTTTTTTTACTTTTTTGTTATAACAGTCCGAGTCCACTTCTTTGTGTTTAGATCAGGTGATTCTTGTTTGCAAATTATTCCCTTTTTTTTTGTTTGTGTCTGTGTGTAGCGGGAGTGGGGAGTGGGGAGGGGAGGGGTGGTGATCGGGACCTTTTGCAAAGGGCGTGTTTTTAAAACGGGTTTTGTTTGACGGTGTATGTGTATTTTTTTTTTTTTTTTTAGGTCCCGTTTGCTTTTTCATGTTCGCATTGTTCTGCGCCTAACAGGATTTTCGATCTGCAAAAATTACTGTCTTGCCGATGCGCACATGGTATTCATACATACATACATACATACAGCACAATCGACACCTAAGGATCTATACATATACATATGTATATATATAAATATATGCATATATATTATATATATATTATACGTATGATATATATGCATATATATACATACAGTATATACTGTATATATGTATATATACCCATATATATGTGTGTGTATATGTATACATATATATATATATATATATATATATATATATATATATATATATATATATATATATATATATATATATATACACACATACTGTGTACACAACCATATATATACGGTGTATATATATATATGTGTATATATACATACATACATACATATAAGCTGAAAGCCTAGCAACGATAAAAATACGGATCACTAAAGACACACAACACCGCAGTATCTAAACAAACCACTTCCTCGTCACACAGCAGACACTGTGGAACGTGACACGAGAGTTCTCCTAAACCTTGATTGATACTTATTTGTAATCACACAGTAGCAGCAAGTTCTAATCACACCCGACGATGGTAATTTAGTTTTTTTTATATAATTATCAACTCAAAGGATTGTTGGTCGATTTGAGGAATGTTAATGATCGGCGTTATTATCTAAGATAACTCATCTTTCGTATAAAAAGATTTAACAATGACATATTGCTTACTGCGGAATATGAACGTGTCGTAAAATAAAAGAAGTTTCCTAATTTGTTAAGTTATTCAATTGTTTATTTGTTTATCTTTTATTTTTTAATCAGTGATCTCATCTTTCTCTTTCCCATTACCTTCAGTTAATTCTTTCTAATGAACACAATATTCTTTGTAAGCTTGAATTTCAGGTCAAATGGCCCCCGGGGGTCTGTTCCACATGAATAGGGTTCGTCTTCTGAATAATAATAATAATAATAATAATAATAATAATAATAATAATAATAATAATAATAATAATAATAATAATAATAATAATAATAATAAAAATTACTAAAACACAAACTGTTACTATATACAGTAAATCTTAAGAGGAAGTAAGGCTTTTTAGATTTCTGAAAAGGAAACTATTGTGCCGACTTTGTCTGTCCGTCCGCACTTTTTCTGTCCACCCTCAGATCTTAAAAACTACTGAGGCTATAGGGCTGCAAATTGTTATGTTGATCATCCACCCTCCAATCATCAAACATACCAAATTGCAGCTCTCTAGCCTCGGTAGTTTTTATTTTATTTCATCCACCCTCCAATCATCAAACATACCAAATTGCAGCCCTCTAGCCTCAGTGGCCTTTATTTTATTTAAGGTTAAAGTTAGTCATAACCGTGCATCTGGCAATGATATAGGATAGGCCACCATCGGTCCGTGGTTAAAGTTTCATAGGCTGCGGCTCATACAGCATTATACCGAGACCACCGAAAGATAGATCTATTTTCGGTGGCCTTGATTATACGCTGTACGGAAAACTCGACTGCGCCGAAGAAACTTCGGAGCATTTTTTACTTGTTCACGCTGACTATGCTTAACAAGTCTGGTAACAATGACAAAAGACCCAAATTATTACATCACTGAAAAATTTAATTAAAGGAAGCTAAAACTTTCCCTTCGTTCCAAAATTAACACAAATGAATATAACATTTATGGTAAAGTTTACAAATAAATGAGCTTTATCCAACATTTTTTGCGACAATTAAAATCCCCGCGATATCTTCAATTCCATTAATATTCTTATTTTATGTTTATATTTACACCCACAATCACACAACATACAATAATAATAATAATAATAATAATAATAATAATAATAATAATAATAATAATAATAATAATAATAATATTTCCTACAATTGAATTCCCAAATTAATTCGATAAAAAAACACCATATATATATATATATATATATATATATATATATATATATATATATATATATATGTGTGTGTGTGTGTGTGTGTGTGTGTGTGTGTGTGTATATGTTTGTGTAGCTTAGGATTCTATATACGTGTGGCTACACATCCACCCTCCAATCATCAAACTTAACAAATTGCAGCTCTCTAGCCTCAGTAGTCTTTATTTTATTAAGGTTAAAGTTAGCCATAATCATGCATCTGGCAATGATATAGGCCAGGCCACCACCGGACCGTGGTTAAAGTTTCACGGGCCGTGGCCACCCATAAAATGAATGTCAGTACACTTCCATAATCCTTGTCACTCAATGGAAATAAGATAAAAAAAAAAATTCTATTGAATCAAGGCCTGTCCTACCTTGGCATGGAAATTGAAAAATCACTGGAAATCTGTGAAAAAAATTGTCCATCTTTCTTCCCAACTCCTCTCTCTCTCTCTCTCTCTCTCTCTCTCTCTCTCTCTCTCTCTCTTAATCTTGATCTCTCCTCCATGTTTAGCGCGAGCACCTCCAGAGTGCTTTCCAAGGTGCCTCCGTCCATATGAAAATCACCGAAATCCGCGCTGCCCTCCTCCGCGACGTGTCCGTCCATAAATATGTCTGGAGCGCTGTGGAAAACTCGGCGGCGAGGGACTTATCTCTGCCTCTCCTTCAGGTCGACGCCGAGTTTTAGTGCGCGAGGAGGAACCAAATTGATTTACGGAGGCCGGGCAGAAGGGGCCCAGGTGAGAAATAAGATTCATGTCGGACGTCACATAAACAAATCACAAGGAGCTGCGAACACCGACAGCTTTATCAGTCTCGCGTTGCGTCGCGTCGCTTCGAGCTCCCTCACTCACTCCCTCCTCGAGAAAAACGCCGCGAAAAAAATTTTGGGCAAAAAAAAAAAATAAAAATAAAAAACGAAAAAAATTTGAAAAAAAAAAAAAGAAGAAGAAAGACACCACCGCCACCACCGCCACCACCACCACCACAAGACACTCGGGGCCTTTAAAAGTACTCGTCCCGTTTCAACCTTTTTCACCAGAGATGCTTTTTCTCGAATTCCTCTTCTGGACTTGAAGTTGCAGTAGTCCCTCTCCACATAGGGGTCCCTACGTAAGTCTGGTAAACAGGAGTCCCTCTCCACATAGGGGCCCTATGCAAGTTAGGTTGACGGTTGTCCTTCTCCACATAGGGGCCCTGTGTAAGTTTGGTAAACAGTGGTCCCTCTCCACAAAATGGCCCTACGTAAGGTAGGGAAAAAGTGGTCCCTCTCCACACAGGGTCCTTAAGTAAGTTTAGTAAACAGTGGTCCCTCTCCACAAAGGAGCCCCATGTAAGTTTGGTAAACAGTGGTCCTTCTCCACATAGGGGCCCTACGTAAGTCTGGTAAACAGGAGTCCCTCTCCACATAGGGAGCCCTATGTAAGGTAGGGAAAAAGTGGTCCCTCTCCACACAAGGGCCCTATGTAAGTCTGATAAACAGTGGTCTCTCTCCACATTGGGGCCCTGTGTAAGTTCGGGAGACAGTGGTCCCTCTCCACATAGGGGGCCCTATGTAAGGTAGGGAAAAAGTGGTCCCTCTCCACACAAGGGCCTTATGTAAGTCTGATAAACAGTGGTCTCTCTCCACATTGGGGCCCTGTAAGTTTGGGAGACAGTGGTCCCTCTCCACATAGGGGCCCTATGTAAGGTAGGGAAAAAGTGGTCCCTCTCCACACAAGGGCCCTATGTAAGTCTGATAAACAGTGGTCTCTCTCCACATTGGGGCCCTGTGTAAGTTTGGGAAACAGTGGTCCCTCTCCACTGGCCCCTATGAAAGTTTAAGTAGTGTTATGACGCATAAGACTTTCGAGAAAGCAAAGGCTGGTCATAATAGACAAGGTCTATGATAATAGATAATTGATATCAACATCGGATAGTCAAAAAGTACATAGAATAACGTAAGACACTGATTTCTCAGTACGCCACAACATTCATGAAAGAATATAATAATAATAATAATAATAATAATAATAATAATAATAATAATAATAATAATAATAATAATAATAATAATAATAATATCCTTTATTTCAGCTCACGGCCATATACATGGAATATGCAAAGTAGAGACAATACAATGCATACAATTTAGATACGCGAGATAAAAGGTATAAAATATTAACTACCTATATCCCAAAAGTTGCTGAAGTAGTGTTAAAAACAGTATTCATAATAATGGTAATGACAATATCAATATTGAAATAACAGTAAAAACAGGAAAAATGAACTTTCCAACCCACAGCAGATCGAGCGAAGAAAACAATGACAGATTCTACGGGAGATTGAGTCGTAATCCATCTTTTAAAAATCGTTTAATTGATTCCCTGACATTCCTGCGCCCAGACGAAGGATACCCGAAACCAGACCTGGAAACGCATCCTTTGAGTCCTGTCCCTCTCCTGCGCCGACGTCCTTCAGCTGATAGGGGAACGAGAAGAGGGGTGACCTTTTGAAAGGAGTTGTCAGCGCGACTTCTTCTTCTTCCTAATCTCTGTCAGTAGGCAGCGTATAGGAGCGCCCTCCGGTCGCCTCCTCCTCCTCCTCCTCCTCCTCCTCTTCAGACATCACACGCCCATTTAACACCCTCGTCCCGTCTAACCGTTGTCAAGTGGGCGTCACGACAAACAGTCCACAACGCCCCAATCCACTAATAGGCCGTCGGGTCGGGCTTCTGCACGACGCCCATTACTAGAAAAATAATTGGACGGGCTTTTTATTTTTTTTTGTTTTTTCCCCCGCCGATTTTCCATCACGAAATAATAATAATTGTGTGACGGGAGACAATGGAGGCGCGGACGCGCACAAACAAAACCTACGCCGGTGTTTGTTTCCGATGACCAAATCACGCGGGTTTGATCCCAGTGTTGACGCCGATAACAAAAACTGCCGATCTGACATTTTGTTGTTGAAAACACACTTCCAGCTGAATGCTTCGGCTTCGGTGGGCGTTTGCGCGATGCTGCTCCTAATTAATCAGTGTCTTGAGGTGAGCAATTTGTGCGTATATGTATATGTATATGTATATGTATATGTATATGTATATGTGTATATGTGTATATACAGTATATACGGTATGTATATGTGTGTGTATGTATGTATGTATATATACATATATTTATATATATGTATATGTATATACACATGCATATATACTGTATATGTATATATATATATATATATATATATATATATATATATATATATATAATGTACACATATTATATATATGCAGGCATATATACACAAACATATATATATATATATATATATATATATATATATATATATATATATATATATATATCTATATATATATATACATATATATCAAGGTGTTCTTATGATATACGCTTACAATATGTATATGAATACATAATAATTTCATATACAATGATAATTCCAACAAGCGTGTCCTCTCACCTTAGCAATACGCGTATATATCCAGCATATTTGCGCAGCAATAAGATGACAAAAAAAAAAACTCTAACTTTGAATGATTTTGTGACGATCTCAATCTGTAGACCGGAGGAGTCGTTTGAGTATAAACATCGATGAATCTCTTGTAAACATTTTCCACTTGCATTCCAAGATAAACAGCAGCGTGAAAATGTTTTATTTACTTATTAATAATGTCTTAGTGTTTTGATATAAGACTACACATTTAAAACATTCTAAATTGCCGGGAAAATTAGGTTACAGCTGTAGAAAAATAAAAGAAATATAATTAACCTAGTGGACCATAGTTTGGTACATGGAACTAATAATACATAATTGAAGCAAAATATTTATGGGACAAATTAGCTGGAAATTCCCATTAAAAGTTACAAGTAAATATGAATCAAAACAACTCAAAACAAGGCACAGATACCTGAAACACTAAATAAGACATAACACAGAATCTGGGAAGAACAGGAATTCGATTAATGTAGGGAGTGGAAACGAGGAAAGAATTGTGAGAGAGATTAACAGATGCATATAGGTGCGGGAAATTACCAAGCAGGTGAGGGTTGCAGGTAATTAAGGCTGAGGAACAAAAATTACCTGTTCAAGAACAAGTAACTACGTCACTAACTTGACCAGCAATGAGTGGCGAATAACAATTGAAGGCAAGAAGGAATGTAGAATTTAGGCCGAATGCCAAGCGCAGGGACCTATAAGGTCATTCAGCGCTGAAAGGGAAATTGACATCAAGAAGGTTAGAAAGGCGTAACAGGAGGAAAACCTCGCAGTTGCACCATGAAACAACTGTTAGAGAAGGGGGGAAAGTCAAATGAAAGAAAGGAATATGAACGGAGGTGCAGTAAAAGGAATGAAAGAGGTTGCAGTACGGGGGCGAAGGGAGCCTGCGAAGTACCTTAAGTCATGCCTACAGTGCACCACGCGAGGTGCACAGACGGTACTATCACATTATATCACACACACACACATATATATATATATATATATATATATGTGTGTGTGTGTGTATAATATATGTATATAGTACACAGTATATATCCATATATATGTATGTACATATTATACAAATATAACGTGCATATAATGTGATACAACCACACTGAAATACAAAAAACATACAAAGCAGTTCAAAGTTGTCATTCACCCTTTAAAACACCTGCGTGCAAATCAGGAATTATTCACCAAGCGATTGAGCATAAGGACCTAAAGGATTATCCTCTAGTGTCCGCTCAATTATTCAAGGAATAAAAGTAAAAAAAAAAATAATAACACGTAGAAAACCAGTCAATTGAGAGGTGAATGTCAAGTATAACTTTATTCTTCTTGAATTGTTTTCTTCGATTTCTCCAATTTCTTAGGTTATTCTTCTTTTAAAATAAAATACAATGAACGTGAAAATTTCGATGTCATTCCTATGTATTCTTTTTATTAAATACAATGAACATGAAAATTTCAGTGTCATTCCTATGTAATTTTTTATTAGATATAATGAACATGAAAATTTCAACGACATTCCTATGTAATTTTTTATTAGATATAATGAACATGAAAATTTCAACGACACTCATATGTAATTTTTTATTAGATATAATGAACATGAAAATTTCAACGACATTCATATGTATTTTTTTATTAAATGCAATGAACATGAACATTTCGGTGTCATTCCTATGCCTGTTTTTATTAAATACAATGAACATGAAAATTTCAACGTCACTCCTATGTATTTTTTTATTAAATACAATGAGCATGAACATTTCAGTGTCATTCCTACGCCATTTTTATTAAATACAATGAACATGAAAATTTCAACGTTATTCCTATGTATTTTTTATTAAATACAATGAACATGAACATTTCAACGCCAATCTTATGTATTTTTTATTAAATACAATGGACATGAAAATTTCAACGACATCCTATGTATTTTTTATTACTTCCACCTAATAGGTCCTTTTTCAAACATTTTACACATTTCATTTCCTGCACCGTCGGTCGAACCACAGAGTTCAATCGGTCTGGTCCCTTATGGAAATTGGCAAGGGCCTTGGAAATTGGTTTAGGAGCTCGCTTACGTAACAGCTGATTCCGATAAGCGAACATCAGTTCATCCCATTGCAAATTTGTCTGGTAGCCTCAGATGCAAATTTACCAACGGCAGATATCAGCTGAAGGCTTAAAAGGAACCAATAAAGTTAACTTATCGCGTACTTTTGGGGCCAAACCTCTCACTTAACACTAGTCTCTCTCTCTCTCTCTCTCTCTCTCTCTCTCTCTCTGGTAAATCAGGGAGAAGTTGACTTTGACAGACTGATCAAGAGTTCTTTGATTTACTTATTAATCTATTAATTTATTTATTTATTGTTTCTTTTTAACAAGTGAGATCTCTTTCTATGTTCCCTTTTACCTTTTCAATCCTGATGAAAACCGTGTTCTTTACAAACTTGAATTTCAAGTCAATGGCCCCTTTGGTGGGCTTCTTCCATAAGATTAGGGTTCATCTTCTGAATATTAATAATAATGATAAATTGAGCTTGATATGTGATTCTTTCAGCTGATCAAATCAAACTGACACTCTGCACCAACTTAAATTATCGTACAGCTGACGACATCTTGAAAACCTGAAATTTCCAATTTTCGATTTTTTTTTTTTTTTGGCAATTATCATGCAAAGCTAAAGTGATGAGAGGTTTCTCTGTGGCTTACTTTAAAAGCACAGGCAAATGCACATCATTCGCGTATGTTTATGAATATATGTTTTCAACGAAGAAGATTGTGCATTTGTTCACACACAAAGAGTATATAAGTAGTCACGTGCGGGAGTCCATTTCATATTTAGAAAACGTAAAGAATTCTCAATTGTTTTTTTCAGACCTACAGTGGAAATTACCTAAAAACATTCTCAGTGTGTTAGTGTTCCTCTTAAATATGAGCTAACAGATTCTTCGAATATAATTATTTTGATTTTCAGTGGGATGGATATTTACCAAGGATACCAGATCCATTTTTTGCTTATCATTATTAAGTATTTTTATTATTACTTCTGTACCAAATTGTTGGAAGCCGAGGCACTGCAAAAATATTATGGTGAAGATCTATTAATTATTACAGATTAATCGTGTGAATCAGTAAAAATGAGCTGAGTAATGTTAAATGACTGAAAAGAAAGTTAAATAAGGGTAACCAATAACCAGGCAAATTTCGAGGCTAAGGTACTCTGGTCTTTGCTGAATTTGATATATCTATCTATCTATCTATCTATCTATCTATATATATATGTAATCTGTATATATATACAGTATATGTGTGTATATACATATATATATATATATATATATATATATATATATATATGTATTTATTTATATATATAATATATATGTATATGTTTATACATATTTATATATATATATAAAAGCACATATATGCTGTATATCCACACATATATACATATATATATACACATTTATACATACGTATACATAGCTGTGTGTGTGCGTGTACCTAGAATTATCAGTTGAAACAGAACCCAGGTTCGACTCCCGGGAGAGAAGATGTATGAGAGAATTTCCTCAAATTACTAATGCCTCCGCTCACCTAAATCCGTTAGTCAACTCTAACGGATCGCAGTCAGGATAGAAAAGAACGTGGGCCTAGCCACTTCATCCCTAAAATATTTCCCGAAATCCGGAAGGCACCGAAATGACGAATTTAACGTGACCGATCCACGGTACAATGAAATGACGCCACAATGGAATAATGAACTGTAATGGAAAAAAAAAGAACAAATGTTCTCTATTTCCTTTTAACTGGGATGAATAGTTGATGGAGTTTTCCGACAATTCTATTTTCAATGAATACAACGAAATTTCCATCATTAAATCATTGGTATTTAAAAAAAAAAAAAAAACAGTCACATGCAAAGCCTATTAGCGCTGATTTCCAATTATTGGAGTCTGGTTGTTCAGTACTAAAGCCAGCCACTCGGCTAAAAATATTCAGTAGTTAGCTAATTAGTTGTCTCTCTCTCTCTCTCTCTCTCTCTCTATATATATATATATATATATATATATATATATATATATATATATATATATATATATATATATATATATATATATATATATATATATATATATATTATCAAATATAAGGAGCCCATAAAAACTCCAAAATGTGAAAACAAAATTTAGATGGAATTCTGTTTTAATAAAAAAAATATTTCACAGTCATATATATATATATATATATATATATATATATATATATATATATATATATATATATATATATATATATATATATATATATATATATATATATATATATATATATTCATCATTTTCTGATGAGTTTATGGGAAATATACTGGAAAGGACCCTGGATAAAATATCGAAAAGACTCTAAAGTAAATTACATTAGACGATGAATGAAAAATCCAAAAGGCTCACAAGTAAACTGCACAATAAAATGGATAAAATGAAAAAACTCAAAAGTAAATTGCATAAGACAAAGGATAAAAAAAGACTCAAAAATAAATTAATTTATGATTTTTTTTTTTTGATACTATGTCCATCGTCTGATCAATGGACATAGTATCGAGAAAAAAAATTATGAGTAAACTGGGTAAGACAATGGATCCAATCTCGAAAAAACTCAAAAGTTAACTGAATAAGACAATAGATAAGGCCAAGGTCCCATTTCCCACATGCCAATAACGAAAACTGGAAGGTCCTTCAGAAAAGTGTACCTTAGTTTAACCAGACCACTGAGCTGATTAACAGCTCTCCTAGGGCTGGCCCGAAGGATTAGACTTATTTTACGTGGCTAAGAACCAATTGGTTACTTAGCAACGGGACCTACAGCTTATTGTGGAATCCGAACCACATTACAGCGAGAAATGAATTTCTATCACCAGAAATAAATTCCTCTAACTCTTCATCAGCCGGCCGGAGACTTGAACTCGGGCCTGGCGAGTGCCAGTCCACAGCTCAACCGACTCTCCCAACGAAGAGCTGGGGAACAAATAAACATACGTATTTCCCGGACAAAATACGCTGAGAACTTAATATCCTTGGTGCAATCACGGAAACATACACACACATTCACAAATACACACACAAGTATTTATATAACAGTGTATGTAAATAAATGTCAGTTCACAGTCGCGTTCAGTCCGCAAAAGTGAACCTCACAGCAAGTGGTTCTAGTTTTGAACGTTCGCCCATATTTGGAATTCGAGATTAGCATATAAAATTTAGACCAAAAGCCAAGCGCTGGGACCTACGTGGTCATTCAGCGCTGAAAAGGAAACGGAGAGTCAAGGAAGTTTGAAAGGCCTAACAGGGGGGAAAACCTCAAAGCAGTTGCACTATGAGAGGGTGGAAAGTAAGATGGAGGAAAGAATATGAACGGAGGTACAGTAAAAGGAATGAAAGGGGTTGAGGCTAGGGTCATAAGGACGGGAAGCTGAAAAGAACTTTAGGTAATGCATACAGTGCACAGCGTGAGGTGCACTGATGGCGCTACCCTCTTACGGAAGCTCATTGGAGACCAGCGTTTGCTAATGAGCTTTGTGTGTGCATTTCGTCTGTATGACCAGAAGCTGAAAGTTGGTTGTGTGCATATATCATGTATTTAAAACCCAAATGACGAGATTTTTGTTAGATTGAACTGGAGCATTTTATTTATATTTGCCCCTTTACTGATCAAGAGTTGCAATAATTCTCTGCGACCTTTAGAAGCTGCTAATTGAAGCGATGTTTTTCTTATAAAAGTGAATCTAAGCACAGCGTTTAAAAGCACTGTTAACTCTAGGATGAAATCACATAATCTTGCAGTTGCATTTCTTAACTTCCATTGCAGTCTACATTTCAGAATTTATTCAAGCAATTAGTTTATGCCTAAGGCCTGGATCGTCGCTGTTATCAGATTAAGCAAGGTTGATATTATTTTTTGGGAGATTTGTGGACGTGAAAGCACAAGAAGATATGAGTGGCGTGATTTTAAGAAGGCATGGACTCCTGCTTCTAGGGAAGCCCGTAATGTCTATATTATGGGTCCTTGCTATGCACTCATTTTCAGAGTCCAAACCTTCTATTGACAAAATGCAACGCATCAAGACAGATCTGATCTACATGACAGGGCCTCATTAGTATTCTGGATGGGATTAATGTCAGAGTAACATTTCTATTATTTTGGGAGAGATTTGTGAAAGTGAAAGCACAAGAAGACGTGAGTGGCGTGATTTCAAGAAGGCCTTTTCCGTCGCACCGCGTTGGAGATGATGATGATGATGATGATGATGAGGAGGAGGAGGAGGAGGAGGAGGAGGAGGAGGAGGAGGAGGAGGAGGAGGAGGAGGAGGAGGAGGAGGAGCGGAAGAAGCTCTTAAATGCCCTTGCAGATAAATCGTAAAAATGTCAGATTTTAACTCCATCTTTCCTAACGACCTTCGTAGCTTTTTTGTCCTTTTCCTCCATCTATAAACGGACTCTACACAAACAAAGTTCTTAATCAATTCCTCCAAGAACTTCCAAAGTCACTGGATGATTTAACCTTCAAGAATAGTTTCCCAATAAGTCCAAGAAACTCCATCCAAATCTTGGTTGTTTTTGCCTTTCCTTCTCACATTTAGTATCTGCCATTTTTTTTTATCTGTCATGTAATCTAGTAATCATATTAAAATTAATGTTGTTTATATTGTTGTTGTTGTTGTTGTTTACTTTCATCAATGAAAGAAAGCGGAAGTATTATATCTTGGTTTTTTCTTGGTCAGGTTCACACGAATCTCATTTCACACTTCACTGGTTTTTATCTCATTTGGCCTCCGTTGTCGTTTCTCTTTGCCGTTTCCCTTTTTATAGTTTGCGTTTTACTTCCGTATTTCCCTTGCAGGGTTGCTCTTCATACTGAGTCCATCGCCTTTGCAGCATTCTGCTTTTCCAACTCAGGTCGAGGACATTCTATTTCAAATGTGCAGCTGGAACTTCAAAAGTTCAAGCGAAGATGCGATGCATTACTACCCTAAAACAACTCTCCCTGTATTTTAATAATTTAATCGCATTTTTATCTATTTGTGTATTAATTTGTTACGTTATTTTTTTGTTTTTAATAACTGGTCTCTTTCTGTATTTCCCATTAATTTCTGTTATGTCTTGCTAATGAACACCATATTCTTTGGAAGCTTGAATTACAAGTCAATGGCCCCTGTGGACTTGTCCCAAATGAATACGGTTCATCTTCTGAATAATAATAATAATAATAATAATAATAATAATAATAATAATAATAATAATAATAATAATAATAATAATAATAATAATGAGAAAAGTGATGGACTCCTAAGGAGGCAGGATGCAACCCGGAACCCCACACTATAAAAACCACCCAGTCGAATAGGATGACTGTGAGAGACCAAAAAAAAAAAAAAAAAAAAATAATAATAATAATAATAATAATAATAATAATAATAATAATAATAATAATAATAATAATAATCACCAAACAGACTCGAGCCTAAAATTGATAAAGTTAAGGTCGTTTAGGGACAAAAAGGAACTTTATTTTCTCGCCAGGAAAAGACAACAATAAAGAACAAGCAACAAGACAAAGTTCCGTCAACTTTTACAGTCCACCAAACAAAGCATTTCCAACTTACAAGGTTTACAGAACATCGAAGTAAAAAAAATGCTGTCAGTTCAAGCTCACGATTATGCGTTCGAGTAACTCCTTACTTTATTTAGCTTTCACAGGCTGTCAACCATAATTGCCATAAAAGATTTCATTAACGAGCGAGAGAGAGAGAGAGAGTCAAATCAAATCAAATCAAAACTTTATTTCCATTTTACAATGGTTATTCTACATTTCTCTCAAAGGATACATCAATACAACATGCAAAAGTAAAAGTACAAAATCATTTAATCATCGACAAATTGTCAGATCTAAAAGCTCCTCAGCACAACAACTACATACTGCTCTTCCTTCTTTAAAAGTACATCTAACAAGGTCTCAAGATCGTAAAAATCTGAGTACCTAAGTACTATTCAGTTACCAGGTAATAGATTAGTGAGACCCATAACAAAACACAGCACGATAAAACCAAGCAAAAACGCCGGTCAAGACTAAAAATCAGGAGAAAAGCAAGCCACTTGTTATAAATAAATTCTAGTTTAACTGGTCTTATTGTAATTTATTTTCAAGGAGGTATGATTTCAAATTCTTTTTGAAAAGCTTACTTGAAGGCGCATTCTTTATATTAGTTGGAATGTTGTTCCAGACCCTTGGTCCTTTAATCGATATTGATTTAGCTCCCATGTCAGTAGTTGTTCGTCTTACAAAGAGGTCGCTCGACTGACGAGTGGGTCTTCCTTGTACATCGCCCACAGTAGGAAACTTAAAAAGCCAGTCGGGAACTAAATGATTGCAAATTTTATATACAAACAAACAGAGGTCGAAAAGTATTTTAGTTTCGATATTCATCCATTGTAGCTCCTAAGGATTGGTGTCACATGATGCTCCACCATAAGCTATTTTAGCTGCAAAATTCTGAGCCTTCTGAACCCGGTCCATTTGCTCTTTGGTCGTCATTCCCCAGATCTTGCTACAATAATTGATGACGCTCAAGGCTAACGACTCTACTACTGTTATCCGAGATGTTTTATCGAATCTATCTTTTATGCGATTGAGGAAGAATAAGACACCATTTACTTTTTTTATCACGTGATTGATGTGGTGATCGAATAACATATATTGATCCATCAGTACGCCTAGGTTTTTGACAGTTTGAGATGGCTTGATATGTGTCTCATCAAAAAGTATTGTTGCGTTAGAAGGTATTTTATTTATTAACTGGCGTGATCCTATAAATATACACTGGGTCTTATTCACATTAACATTTAAGCCATTTACTTGAAAATATTTTTTGCTTCTTTTAGAGCGATTTCAGCTTGATTGAGTTGAAGATCATTAATCTTTCCAGATAGTAATATCTGAGAATCATCTGCATACTGGATTAAAAGATATTTACTCAATGCCTTTGCCATATCGTTAATATAAACTAGGAACAGTATAGGCCCTAAAATTGATCCTTGTGGTACACCGTAACCCACACCCTGAGGAGATGATAAAACTGAGCCTATTCGTACTGACTGAATTCGGTCCGTTAAGTAGTCCTTAAACCAAAACTCGAGAGAGAGAGAGAGAGAGAGAGAGAGAGAGAGAGAGAGAGAGAGAACACAACTCAGTCATGTAGGCGCAAGATTTCCAATTTTAATGATGCTGAAGGGAATGTCCTTTGTGTCTTTAATACGCTCAAATTCCCATTGTGCAAAATCTTATTTTCTGACGAGAAGAAGAAGAAGAAGAAGTAGAGGAAAACAAAGCCGGACTGATGATTGCGACCGTTATGATGATGATGATGATGATGACGATTTTGATAATGATGATAATGAAAACGCCGAGTACGGGGAGATGCAGCGGGAAAGTGTGCGTCTGGAGGATGGTGGACGAAGGAGGAGGAGGAACAGGAGGAGGAGGAGGAGGAATGAAGGGAGAGAAGGAGGGCGTAGGAAGAGAAATAACAAGAACAGGAGGACGAGTGGAGAGCCTCTTAGGAAACATGACGTGGAGAAGCCGTGTGTTCCAGAGTTAAATATGGATGCAATCATTATTGGTTAAATCCACAATGCCTCGTTATCAACTTCCCCCACATGCTGGGCGGGACGGAGGTGTGGGCACGAGAGAGGGAGAGAGAGAGAGAAAGAGAGTGAGAAAGAGAGAAATTAATAAATTCTTCTTTGTATCTCTTCTTGGAATGTATTTGGAGAGAGAGAGAGAGAGAGAGAGAGAGAGAGAGAGAGAGAGAGAGAGAAAAGCTCTCTCATAAGAAAAAAGAGAGAGAGAGAGAGAGAGAGAGAGAGAGAGAGAGAGAGAGAGAGAGAGAGAGAGAGAGAGGCATCTCAATCAATCTCTCTTAATAAATTCTTCTTTGTGCCTCTTCTTGGAATGTATTTGGAGAGAGAGAGAGAGAGAGAGAGAGAAATGAATAAATTCTTCTTTGTGCCTCTTCGTGGAATGTATTTGGAGAGAGAGAGAGAGAGAGAGAGAGAGAGAGAGAGAGAGAGAGAGAGAGAGAGAGAGAGAGAGAGAGAGAGGCATCTCAATCAATCAATCAATCAATCTCTCTCTCTCTCTCTCTCTCTCTTCTCTCTCTCTCTCTCTCATACGAAAGAAAGGACAGAGAGAGAGAGAGAGAGAGAGAGAGAGAGAGAGAGAGGAAAATGAACAAATTCTTTGTGCTTATTACTGGGATGTATTTGGAGAAAGACAGTGATTAATATACCAATCTCATAAGAAAGAAAGCACACGAGAGAGAGAGAGAGAGAGAGAGAGAGAGAGAGAGAGAGAGAGAGAGAGAGAGAGAGAGAGAGAGAGAGAGAGGAAAATAATCACGTCCCGACCTCCATCATAATGAGGCCCTTAGCCATGTTTTCCTCTCAGCCACTGCCGCTTGTTAAGGCTTCACGCTCTATTGTAATTGGCTGAGAGAGATAACAATTATGTTGACAATATTTAGAAGGATTTGGGCAAGGGGGGGGGGGGAGGAGGGAGGAAATATAATAATAATAAGAAGAATGTCTTTCGAGGAATTTTTCGGGGGGCGCCGCCCCCTTCAATGCGGCGACGTGACGACGGCGGCAGGCAGCCTTCGTTAACCGTCGCTATGTATAATGCTTTTTTTTTTGTCCGTCGTCGTTCTCATTGTAGCTGCCGTTATCGTGATGTGTTTTTCCCCATTTTTCTGCCGATATTATCATCATCATCATTATAATCATTATTATCATCATCTTCGTCGCCGTCTCTGGCATAACGATATCAGTGTCATTTTCATTTTGCTGTCATTATTATCATCATTACCATCATCATCATCATCTTCATAATATCAGTATCATTTTCATTTTGGTGTCATTATCATCATCATCACCATCATCATCATCTTCGTCATCGTCTGTTGGTATAACGATATCAGTATCATTTTCATTTTGTTGTTATTGTTATCATCATTACCATCATCATACTTTGTCGTCGTCTCTCGGCATAAACGATATCAGTATCATTTTCATTCTGCTGTTATTATTATCATCATTACCATCATCATACTCAGTCATCGTCTCTCGGTATAAAGATATCAGTATCATTTTCATTTTACTGTCATTATTATTATCATCATTATCATCATAGTGTTTGTTATCTTCTCTTGGTAAAACGATATCAGTATCATTTCCATTTTACTGTCATTATTATCATCACCATCATCATACTCTTTGCCATCGTCTCTCGGTATAAAGATATCAGTACCATTTTCATTTTTAAGTCATTATTATCATCATCATACTCTTCGTCATCGTCTCTTGGTATAATGATCTCAGTATCATTTTCATTTTACTGTCATTATTACCATCACCATCATCAAAAGTTCGTCATTATCTCTTGGTATAACAATATCAGTACCATTCATTTTACTGTCATTATTATCATCATTATGATCATCATCTTCGTCATCGTCTCTTGGCATATCGATATCAGTATCATTTTCATTATACTGTCATTATTATGACAATCATCATCTCGAATACATCATCACTGTCCTTTTTTTTACTTCCATTTCACCACCGTCTTATTCATGAGATATAATCATGAATATCATCATCATTATTATTAACATCATCATCGTCATCATCTCCTGTTATTATAGTCATCATCAATGTCGGAGATTCATTGTTACGATAAATTTCCTATTTTCGTCACCACCACTTCATTGCCTACCGATCGCTACTCCAGTTGAAAATCATAATTTTTACCATCATTCTTATCAAGACAGCAAACATCACCTGGATTTTAAATAACACAATCGTCGTTATCTATCTTATTACAGCTGTTATTGGTATGACAATAACTCAAAATCACGTTCTATCCTTGAACATCATTACCATCGTACATACGTCAATCATTATATGCATACTGGTAATAATACCCTTGTTTTGGTTTGATTGCCTAAGCTCCTTACCTAGGGAAAATGTGAATAACAGTCCCTGCTAAGCTTTGCTCTCCGTTCCTGTAGCAAATATTTAATGACCGCGAACAAAGACCCCCCTGCCTACAACCTCCCCCCGGCCCCATTGGGGAACGGCTCCCCACGAATGGGGCATACCCATTTACGCAGAACCAACCATTGTATGCCGGAGATTAAGAGCGCAGGCATATTTTGAATTCGGTTTCCACGATAAGCGCTGCGGTACGTTTTTACAGCAAGCTGCACTGTTTGTTTATTATTACTGGCTGCGTTTTAGACTTATTTTTTTTAATAATAATAATAATAATAATAATAATAATAATAATAATAATAATAATAATAATAATACTATTGAAAGAAATTGCTGCATCAGCTGCATTGATTTTGTATAGAGTTTTCTTTATACAAGACCAATGCAGCTGATGCAGCAGTTTCTTTCAGTAGCACTTGCTTGAAAGAGGGACTCTTACCAATAATAATAATAATAATAATAATAATAATAATAATAATAATAATAATAATAATAATAAAAATATTATTATTATTATTATTATTATTATTATTATTATTATTATTATTATTATTATTATTTACTGTTGTTGTTGTTGTTGTAACAATAATTGCTGCACAATAATAAAATTGAAACAAATACGCCTGATAAGAATAAATGATAGAAATAAATTTGCTCAAGATAACGAAGAAGAATAATGCTAATAACAATGTAACTACCGTTACCTATAGCAATTGTAATAAAAAAAAAGTTATTCTCTTCATAACATCAAGCAAAAAGGGCAATCAAAGATTACAAACATCCACCAAAGGAATCAGCATGGTTTGCAAATTACTGAGTCACATACATTTTAGTTTTCAGTAAAAGAAAACGCTGGTGCCGGCTTCGTCTGTCCGTCCACACTTTTTTCTGTCCGCACTTTTTCTGTCCGCCCTCAGATCTTAAAAACTGCTGAAGCTAGAGGGCTGCAAATTGGTATGTTGATCATCCACCCTCCAATCACCAAACATACCAAATTGCAGCCCTCTAGCCTCCTCAGTAGTTTTTATTTTATTCAAGGTTAAAGTTAGCCACTGTCGTGCTTCTGGCAACGATATCGGATAAGCCACCACCGGGCCGTGGTTAAAGTTTCATGGGCCGCGGCTCATACAGCATTACACCGAGACCACCGAAAGATAGATCTATTTTCGGTGGCCTTAATCATACGCTATAGCGGCTGTACAGAAAACTCGATGGCGCAGAGTATAAAGATGCAATTAGCATGGGGGCTGTTCAAAGGAGTGGTATGTCATAAAAGGGTCATAGCAAAGGAGTGAAGCCTCAGACATATACTTCAAAGGAGTGTGGAAACCATCCAACCAGTATTTAAAATATGTTAACAATTCAGTGGTTCTAGATCTTTTAAAATAAAATCTTAATAATTTAATCAATTTTATAATTTTCGGTTACTCCGTCACTTCATCGTTACGTCACTCATTAAGACGGTATTTATGTGACGTCACTCCTTTGTTACGTCACTCTTATGTTATGCCAATCCTTCGACACAGACCCAATTAGCATAGTTACCCAAATATCCTAACGCAACTGGTGCCTTCTCTCGAAAAGAACTGGAAAAGAATCTAAAAATAGTGTAAAATTCATTTCAGTAGTTTTCAAGCAACTTTGCTGACAGACAAACAGACAGACAGATAAAAAGGCAAACGGCAAAAGGCCTAACCAAAAAAGCTTTGGCAGGGGTAATGATCACTTTTGGCTCTTTCTCCTTAACTGGTGGTAATGATCACTTTTGGTTCTTTCTCCTTAACCGGTGGTAATGATCACTTTTGGCTCCTTCTCCTTAACTGGTGGTAATGATCACTTTTGGCTCTTTCTCCTTAAGTGGTGGTAATGATCACTTTTGGCTCTTTCTCCTTAACTGGTGGTAATGATCACTTTTGGCTCTTTCTCCTTAACTGGTGGTAATGATCACTTTTGACTCTTACTCCTTAACTGGTGGTAATGATCACTTTTGGCTCTTTCTCCTTAACTGCTGGTGATGATCACTTTTGGCTCATCCACTTCAACTGGTGGTAATGATCACTTTTGGCTCTTTCTCCTTAACTGGTGGTAATGATCACTTTTGACTCTCTACTTCCTTAACTGGATCACTTTGGCTTTGGTAATGATCACTTTTGGCTCTTTCTCCTTAACTGCTGGTGATGATCACTTTTGGCTCCATCTTCAACTCGTGCTGATGATCACTTTTGGCTCTTTCTCTTAACTGGTGGTAATAACTGCTGGTGATGATCACTTTTGGCTCCTTCTTAATTCGTGCTTGAACTGGTAACTGCAATGATCACTTTTGGCTCTTTTGGCTCTTTCTCCTTAACTGGGGGTAAAACCTACATTGAGAACAAAGATTTGAGTGCCATCAGTCGTACTGCCAACCCGTAAGATTTAACCATCCAAGAGTTGTTTATAACACAACTCGTACCATCCTTCAATACTCATACATCTGCAAGTCAATTGTATTTAATTTAACTTCTTTCTGTAGTGGTTTCTTTCCATTTAGTTCCTTACTGTCTCGCCTCTAGGTTGGTTGTGTTTTAATTTATTTCATTCTTATTCTGCTATATTTTAAATTAATTCTAAGACTGTACTTATAACTGTTTTTATCTTTTCTTATGCGCAGCCCTGAGGATGTAATTCTGTATGTAATTACGAAACGTTGGCTATAAAATAAAAAATACAGCCTAGTGATGTGTGGTTTTCGTCCGTTTTCCTCTGAATATGTTTCCTGGCGTGTTGCCCTTTTCCCTGTATCAATGTATATAAATGTGTATATATAATATATATATATACTGTATATATATATATATATATATATATATATATATATAATATATATATATATATATGTACATGTATGTGTATGTATATATGTATATATACATATAAAATATCTACGTATATTATACATACATATATGTGTGTATGTATGTATATGCAAATGTATATATACGAGTATAATACAATATGGGCACTGTATACATACTAACACAATGCATAAACACTTCCAAACCAAATTTTTAACCCTTTCATCATTCCCCTTCTCTCCCTGCCTTTCTCCCTTGTTCAGGTCATCACGGTATATTGATGAATAATGAGAATTTATCGAGAGGCGAAGAGAAAGGCGTATGAAGTGATGAATGACTCACGAGAGTTTATGGATCGTGGATGGAAATTTATGAAAGAATTAAAGCATACATTCAGCTACCAACAGTGCGCAGAATTTGAAAAATAAAATTCTAAGATAAAATATGAAATATTTCTGTCACAGTACCGTTTATTTATTTATCTATTTATTTATTTACTTATTTATTTATCAATATATTGATGCATACACTAAACTAATAACAGTGCGTAGAATCTGGTAAATAAAATGCTGAGATGAAATATGAAATATTGCTGTTAGAGTGCATTCAATTTATGCATTTGTCTATTTTATTTATTTATTGACTTATTTATTTATGGATATATTGATTTATTGACTTATTCATTTATTAATTCATTTATTTATCTACTGATTTATAGTGTCTGAAACGGCTCTAAACAACAGCAATGACATGAACGAATTAAATCTTTCGAAGTATGATGAAGAGTCCCTGCCTTCTAATTACAACAAAAATATATAATATTTTTTCTGTCCGCACTTTTTCTGTCCGCCCTCAAATCTTAAAAACTACTGAGGCTAGATGGCTGCAAATTGGTATGCTGATCATCCACCCTCCAATCATCAAACATACCAGATTGCAGCCTCTAGCCTCACTAGTTTTTATTTTATTTAAGGTTCAAGTTAGCCATAATCTTGCTTCTAGCAACGATATAGGATAGACCACCACCGGGGCCGTGGTTAAAGTTTCGTGGGACGCGGCTCATACAGCATTATACCGAGACCACTGAAAGATAGATCTATTTTCGGTAGCCTTGATTATACGCTGTAGCGACCGTGCAGAAGACTCGGTTGCGCCGAAGAAACTTCGGCGCATTTTCTACTTGTTAAAATTATTTCTGTTTTATATATCTATTCCTATTTATCATTGTATTTTCTCAAAGAATTATTGTTTCACTTTCGAAGTAATTCTTCCAGAGATCTCTCGTTAATTTCTTTGTCCCGCGTGATTATCAACCGAGTTATTCCTTCTCCTCCCCTTATCATCTCTTCCGTCCGTATCTCCCCGTCCTTATTTCACTCCTGACGCTATCCGTCTGGTCTGGAAAGATACCCAGCTGATGATAAAGCTGCGCCTGAATTTAAACCTCCTTTATCTCTGGCATTTATGTGATTCGCCGACTTTCTTTCTGCCGTTTATAGGGAATCGTCTACTTTTATTGGGGCGATACCATCTCTCTAGGGCGGATGGGAAATTCGGAGGAGGGAGGGAGGAGTGAGGAGGAGGGGCCGCTTCTGCCTCTCTCTCTCTCTCTCTCTCTCCTTCTTCATCTACTTTGCTCTCCGTTTATCGTTTCTTTCTATTCCCTTCTTTTTTTGTTGGGGGGTTCGTTATCTCTCGTTCCTTTCTATTCCCTTCCTTTTTGGGGGGTTCACTATCTCTCGTATCTTTCTATTCCCTCTTTATTGGGGGGTTCGTTACCTCTCGTTTCTTTCTATTCCCTCTATTGGGGAGTTCATTATCTCTCGTTCCTTTCTATTCCCTCTTCATTGGGGATTCATCATTTCTCGTTCCTTTCTATTCCCTCTTCATTGGGGGGTTCGTTATCTCTCGTTCCTTTCTATTCTCTCTTTATTGGGGGGTTCGTTATCTCTCGCTTCTTTCCATTCCCCCTATTTGGGGGGTTCATTATCTCTCGTTTCTTTCTATGCCCTCTGTTTTTGTGGGACTTCATTATTTCTTATTTTCTTGTTTCATTTTCATTTCCTTTTTATCATTTATTTCTCCTTTCCCTCTCATTTCTTGTGTTCGTTTTTCATCCTAAAAGTGCCTTTTCTTTTTACTATTTTTGGGGTTCATTATCCTTTATTTTCTCACTTCCATTTTATCGCTTATTTCTTCTTCCCCCTCTCATTTCTTATATTCTTTTTTTTTATGCCAAAAGTGTTCTTTTGTTTACCCTCCTTCTCTTCCCATATTTAATGTTTCTGTCTAGTCTTTTTTTATCTGCTCTCTGCCTCATTACTTATTCTTTTTTTTTATTTCGTTACTACTGCGAGCCTGTTTATCCGTCTCCTTTCTCCATTTCTATCGAATCTTCCTTAACTTTCCCATATTTTCTTCCTCCTAATTCCTCTCATTCTTCTGGTTTTTCTTTTTACCAGATTATTCTCTTCTGTCTGTCCGTTTTCATCCATCTATCTTCTTTCCTTTCTTTTTCTTCTCTTTCAGAAAACCGCCTATTTCTGGACTCAAAAGGGGCAAATTACCACAAGTTTCTATCGTGTTTACAATTCTACATTTTTCCTTATCTCCCTGGACACCCGATAAAATTCTTCTTCTTCTTCTTCTTCTTCTTCTTCTTCTTCTTCTTCGTGATAGCAATACAAAAATTGCTTTATTCCAATATCACACTTCCGTTTTCTATATATCATAAAATCCATTATTCTTGGTAGTCATCAATATCTCTGTCAGGATTCCTGTGCTATCTCCAAAAGCTATGGAAAAACTATAAAAAGTATCTCTGTAGAATTTCTGGTCTTAATTATGAATGTATCTCAGAGAAAGCTTCTTGGAATTTAGCTTTGGTTATGAACGGTTCTTCAGTAAAAATTTCGTTAAATAACCACCTAGGGAGATGAACACATGTAACTCCTGTGATTCCTACTTGAGACTGGCAAGTTCATTGTGATGACTGAATTTGAACCGTAAGAATTTACAGGGAACTATTGTACGTACGTCAGGTAAAGTTATAGAAAGACTAAGTTAATTTAGGATAGGACAAGGTTTGGTAAAGTGAGTTATTTTCAAAACACTCTAGAATTCGTCTCACAAAAAGGTCAATTTCAGCCGTAAACGTATGAATGCCCCTGCGTAAGAAAAATCCTTATTTCGTAGGTTCGAATTGTATTTTAGAAATATGACAACAATTACGAAATCAAATCTTTCGTTTAGCTCCTTGATTTTCTGGCTGACTGATTGTTTAAGAATGTTAAGATCCTGCAGGAAAGGGCATTGCATATTATCAATCGTCAACCCACTTATGTTCCTTAGCCACTCTCAAGCTCCTTCCTGATTGCTTGCAAAACATACCCCGCATTCCTAATTGCTTGCAGAAAATACCCCTCCTTCCTGACTGCTTGCAGAAAATACTCCTCCTTCCTGTTCCTGATTGCTTGTATAAAATACCCCTCCCGTCTCACTGCTTGCATCAAATACCCCTCATTCTTGATTGCTTGCAGAAAATATCGCTCCTTCCTGACTGCTTGAAGAAAATACCCCTCCTTCCTGTTCCTGACTGCTTGCATAAAACACCCCTCCCTTCTCAATGCTTACAGCAAATACCCCTCCCTTCTCACTGCTTGCAACAAATACCCCTCATTCTTGATTGCTTGCAGAAAATACCCCTCTTTCCCGATTGCTTGCATAAAATACCCTCGGCATTGAAATATGTACCCATTCACAAATATCCCCTTTATATCACACATCGCGTAATTTGGAATGCTAGGCAATTTGCCTTCAAAATATAACTTAAATTTTACATTTAACTACCCTTACAATGACGTGGATGACAAAAATACTCAAGTCTCGGGAGAAGAATAAAGTCTTTAAACTGACAATCCTCTGCAGTACACAGAAAGGTAAAAATAAAGTTTTGCAATAATTGGTCAACTTCTAAGCACAACAAACTTTGAATTTTGAACAAGAACTTGAAATTCCTCTATGAGCTTTTTGTTACATAAACCTTAGACTTTTAATCTCTTTAACATAAGGAATCAGAAGATGAAAATAAACCTCGCCATCCACAGGCATTTTCGCAGTTATATGCAAGCAAACATAAGGTGTTAGATAATATATATACAGATGTGTTATATATACTGTATATATATATATATATATATATATATATATATATATATATATATATAATATATATATATACACTGTATATATATACATATGCATATAAACATATATGTATATAAATACATTTTTACTTTTTCTCATAAACATCAGCATATTCTCTGTACAGCTATCTATGCATGTAAAGCACATACACATACATTAACTAGAGAGAGAGAGAGAGAGAGAGAGAGAGAGAGAGAGAGAGAGAGAGAGAGAGAGAGAGAGAGAGAGACAACAGGTACTCCAAAGACAAAAAAAAAATGGAATCTTCACATCGTGCCAACACAAGTTATGGATTTAAAAGAAATGACTTTGTTGATTCCAAATCTACAAAGAGAAATTCCTCTAAATACAGAATCTTAAATAACCTGTATTAGGAGAATACAATGTTATGATTATACAATGTTATGCTTATATTGGTACGAATGCATTCGTACTCTCTATGTGCATGATAATATAATATATACTTATATATATATATATATATATATATATATATATATATATATATATATATATATATATATATATATATATATATATATATATATATATGCATGTATATATATATATATATATATAAATAATTCTATACCCAACTATGACACTTTTAGTATAAATAATATTTTCTACTAATGACCAGTGGAAACGCCTTGACGCAGATTACATCCTAATAAAGAGACCGAAGGAAAATGAACATCCCTGATTGAACAACAGAGGGAGAGGATGGTCAGGATTTACGAGGATATAGCACAGGATGAAGTCTGATGCCTGGAACAATCAAATCTGACTATCCCTAATATGTAAAAAGACCATCATCTTCAAGTGTTCTCTCTTCCCCTATCTTTCTTTCTTTCTTCTTTCTTTTCTTTTCTTTCTCGCTTTCTTTCTTTCGGTTTATCGGCCAACTGGGGCATTTCGCGAGTCCGCCTTCGATTATAGAAAAAAGAGCCCACATTTGTTTCCTAATCCTTCCGAACATTCGCCCGGAATGGCCAGAAAATCCGAGTTTGCGAATCTCGCCGACAGATGTCCTCGTTGCCCCAACGTAATCAAAAAAGAAACTGCCGGTATTTCCATTTTATTTAGGTTATCGAAAAGCTCCACAGCTCTCTCTCTCTCTCTCTCTCTCTCTCTCTCTCTCTCTCTCTCTCTCTCTCTCTCTCTCTTTTATCGGCACTGGAATTTATGCAAAGGGGAGCCACGAGCCATATTCTTCCCGGCCAAATGAAGACGTTTTCTCGTTATCGAGAGAAACGGGAGAAGAAAACGCTCGGGTGACCTTCCTGAAGATCTCTCTTCTTCTTCTTCTTCTTCTTCTTCTGCTTCTCATTCTTCTTTTTCTTCTTCTTTTCTTTCTTCTTTTTCCTCTTCTTCTTATTCGTCTCCTTTTTCTTCGTCTCCTTCTTCTTCTTCGTCTTCTTCTTCTTTTTCTTCTTCGTCTTCTTCTTTTTCCCCTCCTTTTTCTTCTTCTTCTTCGTCTCCCTCTTCTTCTTCTTCTTCGTCTCCCTCTTCTTCTTCTTCTTCTAATTCGTCTTCATCTTCTTCTTCTTCTCCTTCTTCTCTTTCTCCTTCTTCTTCTTCTTCTTCGTCTCCTTTTTCTTCTTTTTCTTCGTCTCCTTCTTCTCCTCCTCCTCCTCCTCCTCCTCCTCCTCCCCCTCCTCCTCCTCCTCCTCCTTCTTCTTCTTCTTCTTCGTCTCCTTCTTCTTCTTCTTGAATGTATCGCGTAGGACGGCTGATACTGACAATGGCGGCGTTGATGATGACAGTTCTCGCCGGCATTCTCAGTGGACGCTGAGACTTCGAGAGAAGCGCCCGAGTCGATGTTTATGCTTTGACTATTATTCGTCGGAGGCAATAAACTTGAGAATCAAATTTGCATAGCCGTTCTTGATAGAAATTTACGTCTTTCTTGGTCATTCTAGACTCCGAGGAACAGCTTCCCTTTTCCTTGCAATCTTGGAAATCTGATCAATCAGTCAGACTCTCTCTCTCTCTCTCTCTCTCTCTCTCTCTCTCTCTCTCTCTCTCTCTCTCTCTCTCTCTCTCTCCTTTGAAGAATATTTTCCAGCATTCTAAAAAAAAAAATATCGCAAGTCAGTTCCAAAACGCGTGAATTCACTGCGCATGCGCCCGAA
>NC_089781.1:24447880-24490380 GCF_040412425.1 Macrobrachium rosenbergii
TATATATATATATATATATATATATATATATATATATATATATATATATATAATATATATATATAGATATATATATTACATATATATTTACAGATATATTTATATATATACATGTACATATTTATGTATATACATACATATATGTATATAATATATATATAAAGCTTTATCATTTATGTATATATGCTGTATACTACATACTTTGTACCTGGTAGACTGACGTCTGCGGTGGGTGGTTGGATGGTTACAACTAAGGATAAAAAGACTTGGTAAGAACTTGAAATCCAACATATATATATATATATATATATATATATATATATATATATATATATATATACATATATATATAGAATATGTAAAGCAGTGTCGATACCATCTCTTGACGGCTCAGTGGCCAAAAGTCACTGTACATCGTTGTTTCTAAACCAAGCAGTAGTTCGAATCCCATAACTGCAAGGGCCACTGAGTAGTAAGGAATGTTTGTTTTCAGAGGGTATATACAGTATATATATATATATATATATATATATATATATATATATATATATATATATATATATATATATATATAATATATATATATATATATATATATATATATATAATGTATAATATATATATAATTTACAAAATAAAGTTAAAAAGGCCACAGAAATAACCAACAATATCTTAATCTCATTTACCAAATTCTCTCACAGCAAAACAACGCCAACCCGCCTCCCACCTTGTCCATTGTCCTCTATTCCTTCTTCTCCTTTTCCTTCTTGTTCTTCTCCTGTTTCTTATTCAACAATTCTCTACAAACGGACTCAGACAACCCGTTTTGTCCGGCATTATCACTTTCCTGTGATAAGTAGATGTAAATGAAAGAGAGAGAGAGAGAGACGGAGATATCGAGGATCGCTTTGTTTGGCATCGCAAGCGAAAACTTCATAAGAAAAGTCGGTAGAATTGCAAATTGGGCCTCAAAATCGGATCGCACTGTTTTTTCTTGACATTACTTATCTATTTATTTATTCTATCTATTTATTTATTTATGTGTTTTTATTTATTTGTGTATTTTTATTTATCTATTCAGATATTCACTTATCTATTTAACTATTTGTTTATTTGTGTTATTTATTCATTTATTCAGTTATTCACTTATCTTTTTATCTATGTTATTTATTTATTTATTCAGTTATTCACTTACCTATTTATCTATTTATTCATTTATGTGATTTATTTATTTATTCAGTTATTCACTTATCTATTCATCTATTTATTTATTTGTTTCCTTCTGTCTATACCTATATCTACACATTCATTCATTTACTGACTTGCTTCAAACGAAAGTTGCTCATCTGTCCGTTCGCTGTTCTCCATTATTATTTGTTTACTTAATTATTGATAAATCTGTTCATTTACTATTTTTATTTTCCATTGGTATGTTGATCATCCACCCTTCAATCATCAAACATACCAAATTGCAGCCCTCTAGCCTTAGTAGTTTTTATTTTATTTAAGGTTAAAGTTAGCCATAATCGTGCTTCTGGCAACGATATGGGGTAGGCCACCACCGGGCTGTAGCTAAAGTTTCATGGGCCGCAGCTCGTACAGCATTATACCGAGACCACCGAAAGATAGATCTACTTTCGGTGGCGTTGATTATACGCTGTACAGAAAACTCGATTGCGCCGAAGAAACTTAGTCCCCCTTTTTTTTTTATGCTCAGAATCTCTACCGAGTCAACTTGAATACCATCAAAAGTCCACTAGTTATTGTACTGCCTCGCTAAATCGTATGGCTGCAAAACACATTGGAAAAATCTTAAGCTGCTACTATTAACAGTAATGTTTTAACAAAAAATAATGACAATAATCTGCCCAATAAGTTAATAGCTTTAACTACTTTCGCATTAGTGGCAATGGAATGAAAAATATAAAACTTAGGCCAAAGACCAAGCGCTGGGACCTATGAGGTCATTCAGCGCTGAAACGGAAATTGAGAGTAAAAAGGGTTTTAAAGTTGCAACAGGAGGCATAAGCTCGCAGTTGCACTATGAAACAGTTGTTAGGAGAGGGTGAAAAGTAAGATGGAAGAAAGATAACATGAATGAAGGTACAGTAAAAGGAATGGAGTGGAAGGGGTTGCAGCTAGGGGCCGAAGGGACGCTGCAAAGAACTTTAAGTAATGCCTGCAGTGCACCACATCAGGTGCACTGAGGGCACTATCCCCAACGGGAGACACTAGTGGCAATGGCAGTCGTCTTTCGGAACCTTATTCCAAATAACTGAACGAATTCTGAATTCTGATTTCGACCAGTAGCGGCTACGATCGGATATCATTATTTCCTAATTTCTGTAGTTAAACTTCAGGAAAAAGGAAACAGTTTATTTTCCTAAGGAAACAGTTTATTTTTCCTATCTATGCAACACTTGGAGGAGTAACTTCGAGAAAAAAAAAGAGCTGCGGAAAGTGTCAGTAGAAAGAAATAAAATTTAATAACGCCTTTATGTTTGTGAGTTTTTGTATACAATTTCGATTTACTAAATACTGACGCATTACCAGGTCGAATTTTCATATTAAATTCCGTGTAAAAGTTCCTGAGACCACGAAAAAATAATAAGTTATTCAAAGTGTAAAATAGAGCAGAGAGAGAGAGAGAGAGAGAGAGAGAGAGAGAGAGAGAGAGAGAGAGAGAGAGAGAGAGAGAGAGAGAGAAGGCAAAAGGACCTATGGTAAGTCTATGGTCAGGAAGGTGATATTCCTTGGAAGAGAACTTAAACTCTATGCATGAAGAGAGAGAGAGAGAGAGAGAGAGAGAGAGAGAGAGAGAGAGAGAGAGAGAGAGAGAGAGAGAGAGAGAGGGCGGGGTATCCAGTCTCCAAGAGAGAGAGAGAGAGAGAGAGAGAGAGAGAGAGAGAGAGAGAGAGAGAGAGAGAGAGGCAAAAGGACCTATGGTAAGTCTATGGTCAGGAAGGTGATATTCCATGGAAG
Source organism: Macrobrachium rosenbergii (assembly GCF_040412425.1). Lineage (NCBI taxonomy): Eukaryota > Metazoa > Arthropoda > Malacostraca > Decapoda > Palaemonidae > Macrobrachium > Macrobrachium rosenbergii. The sequence goes on from NC_089781.1 coordinate 24,450,863, forward strand.
AGAACTTAAACTCTATGCATGAAGAGAGAGAGAGAGAGAGAGAGAGAGAGAGAGAGAGAGAGAGAGAGAGAGAGAGAGAGAGGGGGTATCCAGTCTCCAGAGAGAGAGAGAGAGAGAGAGAGAGAGAGAGAGAGAGAGAGAGAGAGAGAGAGAGAGAGAGAAGGCAAAAGGACCTATGGTAAGTCTATGGTCAGGAAGGTGATATTCCATGGAAGAGAACTTAAACTCTATGCATGAGAGAGAGAGAGAGAGAGAGAGAGAGAGAGAGAGAGAGAGAGAGAGAGAGGGGGGGTATCCAGTCTCCAAGAGAGAGAGAGAGAGAGAGAGAGAGAGAGAGAGAGAGAGAGAGAGAGAGGTAGTCAGTCTCCAACGTCCACCGCACGCAACAGTCCGCAAATGAACTGCTTCTCCAAATCCAAGTCAGTCAGATGTCTCGATTGATTAGATCCATAAATGTCTGCCGCGGTGACTCTTCGTTTGTCTTGGGCGTCTTCTTCCTCTTCCTCTTCTTCTTCTCCTCCTCCTTCTTCTTCTTCTTCTGAACGAATCCATCCATCTTCCCCTCCCCTTTTTTTTTTTATTCATTTCGCTTATCAAAGTAGACTGCAAACTAAACGAAGGATACGCTATCATGTTTTCGCACATGCGTCTTCCTCCTCCTCCTCCTCCTCCTCTTCTTCTTCTTCTCCTTCTTCTTCTGAACGAATCCATCCATCTTCCCCTCCCCTTTTTTTTATTCATTTCGCTTATCAAATGAGACTGCATATTAAACGAAAGATACGTTATCATGATTTTCCACTTAGCAATGCAACGGAATCCATCTTTGCTGAAGAATTATAAAAAAAAAAATCGAATAATCAAATAACAGCCCAGTTTTACAATGAATATTCTGTCATAAAAAAACTGTGAAAAAAATTATTTTCAAACCAATTTATTCCTAAAACCTTCCTTATTTATTTATTTATTTATTTATTTATTTATTTATTTATTTATTCAATTCTTTATTTTCGAAACCTGAGAGCGATGCAACCCTCCCCCTGCAAAAAATAGCAAAAATTTTTTTTTTTTTGCAATGAATATTCTGTCACATAAAAACTGTGAAAAAAATTTTTTTTTCGAACCAATTTATTCCTCAAACCTTCCTTATTCTTTTATTTATTTATTCATTCATTCAATTGTTCATTTTCGAAACCTGAGAGCGATGCAACCCTCCCCCTGCAAAAAATAAAAAAAAATAAAACATTTCTGTCACACAAAAACTGAAAAAAAATTTTTTTAAACCAATTTATTCCTCAAACCTTCCTCCTTATTTATTTATTTACTTATTTATTTATTCAAATGTTTATTTTCGAAACCTGAGAGCGAGGCAACCCCACATAAAAAATTAGCCCATTTTTACAATGAAAATTCTGTCACACAAAAACTGTGGAAAAAAACTTTTTTTTTTTTTTTCAAACCCATTTCCTCCTCAAACCTTCTTCCTTTATTTATTTATTTATTTATTCAATTGTTTATTCTGGAAACCTGATATCGATGCACCCCCAAAAAGTGTCGCGTTTCAAGAGAACCTCACTGATAGCTTATAATATGATGCCCTCGTCCTTTCGTTAATTAACCCACAGGTAACTGAGGAGCCTCGGAATAACGAGAATGGATCAAAAGAAAATTATGGCCTTGTTAACTCTTGCATCCTCTTGTTCTGCCACTTACGCAAAGTCTCCGTCCCTCGTCTGTGTTGGTTTGACGGGGACCAGCGGTCCACGCCAGGCCTCTTATCCTAATTCAACAACTGACGAAACAAAATCTCCGTCTGCAGTCTCTGCTGGTTTGGCAGGGGCCAGCGGTCCACGCCAGGTCTCTTATCCTAATTCAACAACCGACTACACAATATCTCCGTCTGTAGTTTCTGTTGGTTTGGCAGGGACCAGCGGTCCACGCCAGGCCTCTTTTCCAAATTCAACAACTGACGAAACAAAATCTCCGTCTGTAGTTTCTGTTGGTTTGGCAGGGACCAGTGGTCCACGCCAGGCCTCTCATCCTAATTCAACAACCGACTACACAAAATCTCCGTCTGTAGTTTCTGCTGGTTTGGCAGGGACCAGCGGTCCACGCCAGGCCTCTTCTCCTAACTCAACAACTGACGAAATAAAATCTCCGTCTGCAGTCTCTGCTGGTTTGGCAGGGCACAGCGGTCCACGCCAGGCCTCTTATCCTAATTCAACAACTGACGAAACAAAATCTCCCTCTCTAGTCTCTGCTGGTTTGGCAGGGATCAGCGGTCCACGCCAGGCCTCTTATCCTGATTCAACAGCTGACTGCACAAAATCTCCCTCTGTAGTCTCTCCTGGTTTGGCAGGGACCAGCGGTCCACGCCAGGTCTCATATCTTCATTCAACAACTGACTCCACAAGATCCCCGTCTGCAGTCTCTCCTGGTTTGGCAGGGACCAGCGGTCCACGGCAGACCTCTTATCCTAATTCAACAACTGACTACGCTTACGGCGGGCTGCCCAAGGGCGAGTGCCCGTGCTGGCATAAAGCCGACTTAATCTAAACCAGCGAACCTAACATCCGTCCCAGAGGACAATAAAAAAATTATTGATTTCATGAATTAACTGATTTTTTGGGAATAAAAATAAAACATAATTACTTCCAAAAATTAGCAGAAGCGTTAATTACAGTGCTAACGTTTTTCCAAATTTTTCTCACAAAGAAAAGTTGTAATCAACTCTGAATTTCACAGGTAAAATAAGAATTGCTTAGCACTATATACATCTCTAGCCTTAGTATTAATGGCCAAAATTTTGCTGACACTGCAATATCATGTATGGACAAAGCACAATAGAAACCTACATTATCTACATATATGCACACACACACATATATATACACATATATATATATATATATATATATATATATATATATATATATATATATATATATATAATCTAGATTTGATCACATCAAGGAAGCCTTGAGGTCAAAGTCATTACTTGAGGTTCTATGCAGTGTCCCTTCGGCCCCTAGCTGCAACCCGTTTCATTCATTTTACTACACCTCCATTCATATTACCTTCTTCCACCTAGCTGTCCACCCTCTCCTAACAATTGTTTCATAGTGCAACTGCTTTGAGGTTTTCCTCCCGTTAAACTTTTCAATCCTTTTATCTCTCTGTCTCCCTTTCAGCTCTGAATGACCCCAAAGGTCCCAGTGCTTGGCCTTTGGGCTAAATTTTATATTCCATTCCTGTGCCGAAATATTTGGGAGTGCCATACTGTAAAAATCAGGTTTGTCTTAAAGAACTCTTAAATTTGACAAAAGCTTTGACAACAATATATATATATATATATATATATATATATATATATATATATATATATATATATATATATATATATATATATGACTATTTATCACATCACCGTGATTCATATACAATCAGAAAGCTACAAACGTCCTTTAATATCCAATTCACTCTACCTCGGAAATAATATATTTTCATATATGTTACCGAAGGGGAATTTTTAGTTGATAATAAGTCCACCGTCCCGTGGGGTCCGTCGCTGGTTCGACCCCACGGGACGGTGGACTTATTATCAACTAAAAATTCCCCTTCGGTAACATATATGAAAATATATTATTTCCGAGGTAGAGTGAATTGATATTAAAGGACGTTTGTTTTTCTGAATATATATATATATATATATATATATATATATATATATATATATATATATATATATATATATATATTTCCATTCCAAACACGTGTTCATAGACTTTTTAAACTGATTTACAACTTTTATACATTAAATACAAATATATATAATATATATATATATATATATATATATATATATATATATATATATATATATATATATATGGGTGTGTGTGTGTTAGTGTGTATCATACGCCTTTTACCTTATTTTTACTAGGAAGGTGAAATGTTTGAAAGTCTATACTTTCTGTGTTTCAGTGAGCTTTTATTTATAAAATTAAAATATGGCAGTGGTTCTTGATTACCCAGTTGGGTTGTAAACAAAGGAATGAAACGACATTAGAGAACAGACGGAAAAAAAAAGTTAATCATGAATACTTTATAGTAGAAGATACAGTGGCCGTGTAAAGATCGAAAACAATTTAAGAATTCTAATTACCGCTTGACCTCGCCCTAACTTTAAAGGTTAGAACCATTATTGCATCCGACGTACTCGGGGATACAATATCAAGTCTGCTCGTCAACTGCATCATCTGGAGAGTTACCTATATTTACATTCGGACAAGGATACCCCTACCCCCACCTCCCTCCCCTCCCCGTATTCCTTCCAAGATAAGCCCATTTAGAATTAATGAGAACTTTTTTGCCACCGCGGGGTATAGGATTCACCCGATCGCTCAGCCCGGGCGCTTTATCTCCGACGGAGCTCATTTGTTTTGGGACCGTAAAAGACTGGCGCGCCATCTCTCGGCCTGTTTGAATCCCGCGCCGCCGATATAAAATATTTGGCGATCGGTTTCCTTTGCGCTGCTTTGTACTTCGGTCCAATAATTGGGGGATGATGATGATGAGGAGGAGGAGGAGGAGGAGGAGGAGGAGGAGGAACGCCCTGAGCGTTCGTGTGTGCTCGGGCGTGCGTAATTGCATGCGTGTGTGTGGAGATATAGATACATATATGGGTTTCTTTGTTTTGTGTTTGTAGAAGCAGTCTTCCGTTGGTAGCAAATGTTGCCATTTCACAGGCAAGTTGTTGGCAGGAGGTTACGGGTATCAGTGAGTTTTTATTGATTAAAAAAAAAAAAATACACAAAGTACACACACACACATATATATATATATATATATATATATATATATATATATATATATATATATACCTATAAATGTATATACTGTAAATGCACACGCATATCTAGAAAAAGATGTTTTGATCGTTAGCCACCAAAAAGAATTCGTAATTTCTGTACACGGAAGCCTGCTAATGGCTATTTATACGTATATATGTCGATTCAGGCCGATCTTATGTATACTGAAGTCACTCCAAAAATTATTAAAAATGATTTGTATTTTCACCCATGTGTTTTTTTTTTTTTTATTATACTTGTGGGACAGAATATAGTCCACTGATGTAAGTGTTATATCCATCCTTACGTGTAAAAATGTTTGTTAAATTGGTAATGAGAAATACTTTCAGAATAAAACAGAGCTAATTCTCTCTCTCTCTCTCTCTCTCTCTCTCTCTCTCTCTCTAGTCTAGTACTAAGTATATGGGTGATAAAAAAGCCTGCCTCCTCTCTCTCTCTCTCTCTCTCTCTCTCTCTAAGAATATGGGTGATAAAAGTGCCTCTCTCTCTCTCTCTCTCTCTCTCTCTCTCTAGTGCCAAGCATATGGGTGATAAAAGTGCCTCTCTCTCTCTCTCTCTCTCTCTCTCTCTCTCTCTCTCTCTCTCTCTCTAGTGCCAAGTATATGGGTGACAAAAAGAAGTCTCTCTCTCTCTCTCTCTCTCTCTCTCTCTCTCTCTCTCTCTCTCTCTCTCTCTCTCTCTCTCTCTCTCTCTCTCTCTCTCTGGCAAGTACCGATAAAAATCACAAGAGCTGAAAAAGGAACAAGTTACAAGATGGGCCAAATTACCTAGGCCTAATTAACCTGTTCACTCGAGAGATGAAATGCGTGTACTGAATTATTAATAACAAGTGTAGGTTCAAGGAGGTCACAAACACTCACAAACGAAAATGTGTGTTTGTTGGTTTGCTGGATGGATGATTTTCTAGTAGGCAAACAGCAAAAGCCAGTTGAATGCGCGCGTGCGCGTGCGCGTAAAAGCTTCCGGGTTTACAGATTGGAATGGGTGGTTTGTCTGCATGTATGTGAGTGCGTGACAAACTTGTGGGGTTATGAATATTTTACATAGATATACATATATACTGTATATATATGTGTGTATACTATACATAAATAAATATGCATATATATATATATATGTATGAATGTATGTGTATGTAAGTGTGAGTGTGTATGTGTGTATGTGTATGTAATATATATATACACATATGCACACACAAATATATATATGTACGCATGTATATAGTTAGTAATGAGAACAGCTGTTTCCACGAATTTTCATTTTCCTTAGAGGAATGTATTTCTGGTGATAGAAATTCATTTCTCGTTCTAATGTGGTCCGGATTCCACAGCAAGCTGTAAGTCCCATTGCTAGGTAACCAATCGGTCCTTAGCCACGTAAAATAAATCTAATCCTTCGGGCCAGCCCTAGGAGAGCTGTTAATCAGCTCAATGGTCTGGTTAAACTAAGGTATACTTTTTCAAAGGGGAACGGAACATTTTTGCGAGTCAATCAGTTCATCATCTTTCAATAAAGTTTTTTGTTCTTCATTTTTTCACTTTCCAGGCGCAATCATGAAAGGGCCTCTTTTATACTCACGCCCAGGTTCTATAGCTTACTGGATTACGCAACCCCATTACAGATGACAGATATATTTATCGATCGAAAATAGCGAAGAGGTTGTCCAATGCTCTCTTGGTTGGCAATTCCTTACATTTCCGCGTCTAGCTTACAAAACACGGTTCATTTATTTCATGATTGAGTGGCTTTATCGGAATGGAATGGACTGGAATGGAATATGGAGTTTAGGCCAAAGCCCAGGCACAGGGACCTATGAGGTCATTCAGCGCTGGAAAGGAAATTGAGAGTAGGTAGGTTTGAAAGGTGACACAGGAGGAAAACCTCGCAGTTGCACTTTGAAATAATTGCTAGGAGAGGGAGGAGATAGCAAGATGGAAGAAAGATAATATGAATGGAGGTATAGTAAAATGAATGACGGCACTGCCCCAAAAAGGGGAATAGCTTTATTGCTCACGACAAAGAATCCTTTCTGATAAATGACATAACTGGCAGCTGACCCCTTGAGTTTTAAGGGTCCAATTGTACTTGACCATTTATCGAGGTAGACATACTGAACATAGTATCAAATTTACATCTATTGATTCTACTCGGCAAATCGGCATTGAAAAATGAAATTTTATTAAGTGAAACGTCTTCCGGAAACGTCCTTGCTGTGGAGCAAGAGCCGTGCAAATACGATGCAGAACTTGCCAAAACCTCGTCAGTATTTACTGAAGCTTATGGTAAGATTAGCAGGAACGACCTAGAAGAACAATAATAACAATAACAACATGAAACAAAAGAAGAAGAAGAAGAACAACAACAACAACATGAAACAAAAGAGGAAGAAGAAGAACAACAACAACATGAAACAAAAGAGAAAGAAGAAGAAGAACAAGAACAAGAACACGAAAATAGAGAAATACAAGAACAACAAAACATCAATAACAACATGAAACAAAAGAAGAAGAACAACAACAAGAACTAGAACAATAACTAGAAATTAGAGAAATGAAAGAAGAAAAACAACAACAACAACAATTAGAAAAAAGAAGAATTGAAAAAATAAGAAGACGAAGAAGAACAAAGACAGCAGCGAAAACAAGAACAAGAATAACAAGAAGAAAAGAAAATTCAGAAGAAGAAGAAGAAGAAGAAGAAGAAGAAGAAGAAGAAGAAGAAGAAGAAGAAAGAATCGTCTCCAGGCATCCCGTCGTTGGCCGTCAACATTTAGAATAAAAATGGAGCTAAGGCACGGACCCTGGCTTCGTTTGCGCGCCCACCGTCGCGCAAGTAAAACTGTCGTGGGAGCCACTACACGTCTCAGATAAGTCCAGCGCCAATATCTTCTGCGGGGTGAAGTCCCCCCAACCCCCACCCCAACCCCCACATCGTCCTATGCTCCAGAATAAAGTACCCATTACTTGCCCAGGCCAATAGCTGCGTAATGGCCGTCTCCCGGTCGCTTTTGGTTCGATGGTCGCCAGATGCCGGCGATAATTGCTGGAACGGCCTGGTCGGTCATTTTTTGTTTCCGCCCTTTATCGGATTTTTACTGTGGCATACAACCGACTCAAAGGTCGATGATGGCCGGGACGTGGAATCTGATCTTGTCTGGGCCAAGTGAAAAAGTCTCATAAAAAAAACACACTCTCAAAGTGTCTTATATAAAAAGGAAAAGTCTCTCCTCAGCGTCCATGAACAAATTGTTTGGGCGAAGTGAAAGTGTGGAAAAAACACTCGAAATGTCTTATAAAAAAACCCTCAAAGAGTCTTATAAAAAGAAAAAATCTCTCAGCATCCATGAACAGATTTAAATGCTATTCTTGTTTGGGCGAAGTGAAAAAGTCCCTAAAAAAACACCCCCACGTGTCTTGCAAGAAAAAAACTCTCAGTATCCACGAACAGATTTAAAAACTGTTCTTGTCTGGACGAAGGGAAAAATCCCTTTAAAAAACACTCCACGTGTCTTGTAAGAAAAAAAAACTCTCAGCATCCACGAACAGATTTAAAAACTGTTCTTGTTTGGGCGAAGTGAAAAAGTTTCATAAAAAAAAACACTCAAAGTGTCTTGTAAAAAAAAATCTTAGCATCCATGAACAGAATAAAAAACTGTTTATTCCCAAAAGAAGTGACGCGTGGAAACTCAGACCAAACGCTAACAAATTCCTTTTAATATTTCAAGAAAACACCAACTTCTAAAAGCAACCTCATTGTCTCCCGCCTCTCACCTTCAGAGGAACAAACAATAAAAGAAAAAAAAGCTCTTCTGGGTTGTCCTTAAATCTCCCAGCTCTTGTGCCATTTGCCTTGTCTAGTCAGTACATTACAATCGATTTACTTGCCCTCCTCAGTCCTCGGCTTGTTAGGAGATCCTACAGGACTGAAATTAGGACCCGACCGGGCCTATTTCTGTTGGAACTTCCCTGTCAATGGAGTTACACCTCATCAGCTGTTTGGTGACAATGAGATGGGAGGAATTTTTGCTGGGTCGTATCTCCTGGTTTTTGCCACATTCTGGGGAGACAGGCAGTCTTCTGAAGGGGGGTCCCAGCTGACAAAACTGCTCTAAACACAGATACCAAAAACAGGCAAATGTTATATATGTATATATATATATATATGTATACGTATATATATGTATATATTTATATATGGACGGAGCGTTTTAATGGTGAATGGCAGCTACCCTTGTCTTGTTTCTCTCTGAAGTCACCCCTATTAAGCATAATGGTTTATATTGTTCAAAAAGAAATACATACTGTAGATATGTGTGTCTGGGATACAGATACACATACATATGTATATATATATATATATATATATATATATATATATATATATATATATATATATATATATATGTATATATATATGTATGTGTGTGTGTGTGTGTGTAAAGTAATAGTTTTATTTTTCCTACTTCTGAGTTTATTTCTCGACGTTACTTGCTGTTAATAGTGTAAGCATTGAATTCATGGAAATAGGCACTTATACTGAAAAAATTCGTATTCAGTTATACAAAGAAATTATCGATTTTACCAAAGATAAAATTAACGTATGCTGCAGTTATTTTCGTTTAGGCATCAATAAATTCATCTATTCACATCCCATTCTTTATTTTTGGGTCATTATTTCTATTATTTTTCTATTATTTTACAATATGAATGTGTCCGATGAATGCAGTCTCTCACTTTTTTTCTATTTATTAATTGAACCTAAAAAAGCAGCATAAAAGCTTTTGAGTTTCAAAAGCAACTTAAAACAAAATAACTATAATAATTTCAGTTTTAATGAAAATAATGGTGATAGGAGCCACGACCATAAACTATCAGTTATGGCTTAGATAATGATGATGATGATGATGATGATGATGATAACGAGTGCCGCAACAACAACAATGCTAAATTATTTTGACGATGAAATTTGTGATGACGATGATGATAAGACTGACAACATCAACAATAAAAATATTTACAGAGTAACACTACGATTATACGGCTGACAACAAAAACAACAACAAATATAATATTTACAAAACAACAATATGATCATATGGCGGACATCATCAACAAAAATAATATTTTCAAAATAACACTATGATGATAAGGCTGACAACAACATCAACAAAACAACAAAAATAATAATTACAAAAAACACCGCCCCTGTTTTCGACGTAATCCGGAAACTAACGACAATATTCATATGATAATTGTTATAAATTAGACGACACCGGAGACTCCCCGGCGAAGTGCAGAATTCTGGGTAAGCAGCTGTCAACTTACCATTCGTTCAATCCCATCAACTGATCAACTATGGGGCTTCTATCTTGCCTCTGATTGGCCGGCGCAACTGAGCGTTCGTCAATCACATCCAACTTCAGTGATATCGACTGGGGATATTTACCGCCAGCTTAAAAAAAACTTGCTCATTTGTGGCTTTATTACTGAATGATAAAATATCATTAAGATGAGCTGCTTTCTTTATCGAGTGTTAAACCATTTTTCGTTGTCTGCAAGAACATCAAGTCATATACAGCTAGTCAAATGTAGTCAAAGCGATCGATCCCACGGGGAATAAATGATTTGGGCCAGTTTTTTTTTTTTTTTTTTTTAAATCCATTGGGCCTCTGTTCACCTAAATGATAGACTGTTACTCTGATAGTCGTGGGTTGTACCCAGAGTGAAATAGATGAAGTTAATTCCCATCTGGAACCACAAACTACAGGGGAAAAGTTGATGTATATATAGCACATTATATATTAAATACATATACATATATACATATATTATATATATATATATATATAATATATATATATATATAATACATATAAATATATATATATATATATATATATATATATATATATATATATATATATATATATATTGCATTTAAGTATGTATAAACATACAGAAATAATCGAAGTATGAACAAAAGCTAAGGAAAGTCAAACAGGAAGAGGCAGAAACGGACTAAAATCGACGGAAGGAGAACCAGCGCTCATGGAACACAGATAATAACAGAGATATACCACAGCCTAACAGTAGAGGGAAATGACCATTCAATTTTCATTGAAGCCTTTACTTAGCGTCCCTCAAACTAAAATCAAATTGTAAGAAAATCCCATTCACAATAAGATGATTTTATTCCGCCTTCATGAGAGCTTGTTGAGATGTTCGTGATATCTTCCCAATACATTTTGCAATGTCTAAGTCCTTATTGAACTGAATATAGAATTTAGGCCAAAGGCCAAGCACTGGGACCTATGAGGTCATTCAGCGCTGAAACGGAAACTGACAGTAAATGTTGAGTCTGGTCACTACTTGGACTGGTGGTCACAAAGCAAAGAGGCGCCATCGGCACATGAGTCCTTACAGCATTCATGAGACAGGGCGTGGGCGGTAAGAAGAGGAGGGGAACGCCCTTTGGTGCCTTTACCTTCAAGTGGAAAAGAAATAGGATTTATATTCATATTTATATATATATAATATATATATATATATATATATATATATATATATATATATATATAATATATATATATATATATATATATATATATATATATATATATATATATATATATATATATATATATATATATATATATATATATATATATATATATATATATAAAATTTATAGCATATACGTTCAGCACTAATCCTTAAATGACAGACTGCCTAATTCCTATCAATTTTTCGCAACTGGGCAACATTACACTTGCCCCGAAGTCTTTGCTAGCAATCACTTTATTAAAGCATTTTCAAGCACTGAGAGAGAGAGAGAGAGAGAGAGAGAGAGAGAGAGAGAGAGAGAGAGAGAGAGAGAGACTCCTCCCAGGTGTTACAAGACGTCTCGAATGTTTTAACTCTGCACCTGTGACGGACATGTCTAGAGAACGAACATAATCCTCCCCCACCAAGCAAGTGGGAGAAGAAAAAAAAAAAATGATAAATAAAAGCTCTTGCCTATGAAATCGCAATCACGTGTCACGGAGTCACGGAACCGAAAAGATGACTGGAGATGCTGACGAGGATGATGATGGTAGCGGGCGATTGTGGAAAGATGTCTTGATGTTTCGACGACGCGCTCTGATCTTGTATGTTAAATTGGTAAAGTGATACGCTCGGTGATAGCCGGTGGGTCCCCTGGGAGTCACGGCACACTTACGAAAGATAGATCTTCCTCTTTTTCTTTTCCTTCTTCTTCTTCTTCTTGTCAGGAAGGAGAAATTGCGCAAGTGGATGATCAAATATACCGTTCGCCTTCACGGGGCCTTTGGGTAAAGTGTGAGGGAAGTGTTTACACCCGTAACAAACAATATTTCATATTTGATATGCGAAGAGAGGCCCATTTTAGCGTTGGCTGGCATAAACTCGGCGGTGCTTGAGAATCACGCTATTTACACGACATGGGTGGCTTTATACGAAAGAGTAAATTGGTGCGCACATACATACATACATACATACATGCATGCATACATACATACATACATTCATACATATCCAAGTAACAAATAAAGTCGGCATATAAAGTATTTTTTAAATATATCTCATAAAGTGGGAATATACAATAATTTTGAAACATCAAATCCTCATAAATTTTAATCCATAACTTGAATTTCTTTACGATAAACCGACCCTTTTCGATAACATATTACCAAGCCGAACCTATTTCAAAAATATATAAATGAATGAATAAACAAATAAACCAATTCTTTAACTTATTACTCAAGTTACTGGACCTTCGATGGACTTGCAACAAAAAGATTTTAATTAAGAACTTCATGACAGTCAGTGCGCTAAGTGGGTATTGTTCTAGAGAAACACTGCCCAAAGTGCGAAGTTCCGGTTTTATGGATTCAGGAAATATTTGACGGTTCTTTTGAAAAAACTGGTAGAACGTAAGTGCGCCTGAACACTGAATGTGAGAGATTATTGAATAGTTCACTATTCCCTCTGCCTATCTGAGGTCGAGTCTGTTTCAACGTTCTTGCAACGAGAATCGAAAGTCGGGATTTTTTCCATCTTCTTCTTCTTCTTCCCTTTGTGCACAAGGAATCGCGGGTATGAATAGGTCTTTGTGCAAGGGAAGTGGGAATTGGTGTTCCTGCAAAGGACGGCACAGACTAAGCAAGAGACCTATATTACAAACATGGTTATGAAAGTCTTGACAGGACTTCGGACTTCAATATATTGCTGCGACCTATGAGATGTCACCCGAACAAGCTTAGAATAACAGTAATATCGGAAATTCGATACACTACGATAATGAAATAGGCAGAAACGAAATTTGACTGAGCTATAGGCTTCCCTTTAAGATAAGCTCTCAAGAGCAGAGTTGATGGAAAAATAGAACTTACATTGAAGCTGGCAGAAACTGAAAGCTGATTGAAAAAGAAATATGCTGGCTTGATTGTCAGACACATACTGTATACATATGTGATGGAATACGAGACTTACTTTAAAGAATGAGCATGCCAGGAGAAAATAAGCGAAATTATTCTTATATATACGTCGTTCATAGCTTGCATACATACATCACACCGACACAATGAACGCTGTAATATTACTACCCTTGGCTTTGGTGGATGACCGCACTTCTCTACCGGTAAAATTCCAGGGTCATAAAATACTTTTCCCACAATCTTGTGATCTGATTATATAGGATTTAATATACTTTCTCTGATGTTTATCATACAAGATTGCTAATATGTTTTCATTTCGTCCTTTCTTAAGGGCAATTAGGGATAAGTAAAAAAATAAAATAAAAAGTAATTGCAGTAAGACATAATTGCCTCATTTACATTTTTGTTACTCACATCCAATCTAGATAATATTTTCCCCTCATATCACAGTTGTTACACAAAAAAGACACTCTTGGATGAATGATTTATTAGAAAACCAGGTGATAAAATTGCCTTAATATTTTGTGTGAGTTTGTTCTTTAAGGTAAATATCAGTATTACTAGGTAACACACAGACATATATATATATATATATATATATATATATATATATATATATATATATATATATATATATATATATATATATATATATATATATATATATATATATATATATATATATATGTGTGTGTATATATATATATATATATATATATATATATATATATATATATATATATATATATATATATATATATATATATATATATATATATATATAGTGTGTGTGTTTGAGTAGCTTAAAGCACCCAAACCATTGTATATACATGAACGTACATACAATGAATATTGCTGTATCCGTAAGTGTTTAAATCATACAATCATTCATGCTACCTCTTTCGTTCTGTTACAGTCAGAACAAATTTACTCATTCTGTATGTATATATATATATATATATATATATATATATATATATATATATATATATATATATATATATATATATGTGTGTGTGTGTGTGTGTGTGTGTGTGTGTGTAACTATCTGACACGTCTTCTAGCCCATCAGTAAACCTGATCAATACGTTATACATATCTTTCAGCAATTCTGACTTGTCTTATATTCCCTCCTCGGTGAATCTGACAAGTCAGTCACACCCACCAGTATTTCACACGCTCCCAATCAACGCCGAAAGAGAGAGAGAGAGAGAGAGAGAGAGAGAGAGAGAGAGAGAGAGAGAGAGAGAGAGACCGTTTCCCACCGGCGCCGCATTTTTGCTATTTTTCCTCTCGACGAAACTTTTCGCGACTTCCTTTATCGCCATTAAAGAACTGGATTGGCAGGAAGGAAGAGAGATAAGATCTGGAGACCAGAATGCGTTTCTGTGTGTGGGTGGGTGTGGGTGGGTGTGCGGGTGTGTGTATGTGGTGTTTGTCGAGGCAGAAAGGCTCCCGTAATTAAAAGAGAATTATCGGACAATTGCATCGCTTCCTGATCACAGGGCGTCCGCCCCAAATTTGCATCACAACATTGCTAAAGGGCTCGAGAGCTGGGATGTAAGGGTGTATGGGACAGCTACAGTATATCTCGAGTCGGCGGAGCAAATGGTGGGGAATTGTGGGGAATTGTTTTCTGTTTCCTGTTTTTTTTTTTTTTTAGAGGGTTCGTGCGTAAGGTAGATTTTCTTATAATTATTGTACAATGAATTGACTTTTTTACGTAACGTGAATCATATCTGCAGTATATCCTGATACTCATTACTTCAATTCGTAACATTCAAAATAATTACGGATAAAAAGAATCACTGTCTAGTTCAAAACTTCTGCAGACAACTTCCAAATATATCATTTTATAAGCCTACACTAAAGACTCATCAGCGTCGCGTCTAAAATCGCCCACCCGCCATCAAAGACTGCGTCACTCACCTCTGTTTCTGAATGCATATCAAGAGGCCTTTAATTAACACCACATGACCCCTCCACCTATCCAACACTGTTTTCTGTCTCACTCCTCTCCCTCCTCCTCAAACTTCTGAATTATAACCATTTTTGTCAACTGACCCTCCTACATTCTAAGAGACCAATCAATCTTCTGGAAATGCTTAGGGCTATTGGAAATATTATATATGATCTACTGATCACCTATACTAATATTTTTATCTCCCCGTTTCAATATTTTACTCCACATATACTACACAAATGGTCATTCATCTACAAGGTTCCCCATTTTTCATTCCCATTACTGTATTACCATAAAGAGCCGGTTCAATAGTCCATTCATATATCTCGCCTACTTCTATAAATTTCTCTTTCAAATCTTTTGCATAGATAATGCTAGCTTCCTTTTTTAACATATCCTGTCATTCACTTCTTCACTCACTTTACGACCAACCCTGACATTTGCACTGAAATGTTTATATGATTCAAAAATTTCCATTTTTTCAACATCCATACTTTATATTCATTAGTGGCCTTCATCCAGTTTCACAAGGTCTTTGTATCATTCATTTTTTTCATTTAAAAAAATTGACTTTTTCACGAGTCACTGTTGTTTCTCTTTATACAGAACTAACGGCGTTAAATACAAACATCAGCCGTTGCACACTCCTTTCTTAACCCTTTGTTCAGCAGTCACTGCTGTTTTTCTTTATTATCACCTGACTCCTTTAAATTCGAACACCAACCGCTGCACACTTCATTCTTAATTATTTTCAATTTCCAAGTTTGCTTCTAAATCTCTTGTCCTCTCCATGACTTCTCTGTTGATTCCATCCTAAAAAACATTAAACTACGGAGACATGTTACTATCTTATCCGGATACGCCTTCACGCCGAACTAATCACTCGACCTTCCACATATTCTAAAACACGCTTCGCTTTCAGCTTAAATGTAAAAACTTCTAATTGCTTATGACACATCACCTTCCACGTCTTACAGCCACAACACCCTGCACATTGCAACTACATCAGTCAATTCCATCGTATCTGTCATGAAGATGTCTCCCGTAAGGAACTTTCAGAGTAAAATCTAACAGCAATAATGTCAAACGTACGCAGGACGCTAACTTAATTTGATGCAGTACTAAAACGCTCTATCGAGGGACCTATAGCCTTTTGTGTCATTTCTTTCGTCGAGTCAAAAACGGCAATTCCCTGATTCTCTTCCTCTCCCTACCTCCCAAAATGCCAGTGTCTGATATATACAAGATTTTCATCAACTTCTCCTTCTTAATTTCCTCGATCAGGAGAAACTAACTTAGCAAACCCTGGTTCGTCTTTGCAACAAGGTGAACCTTTTTGTCATATTTTATGCACGCGTGTGTGTATTTACATGTGTAGAAAACCACTTAGACACACGCACGCACACGCAATACAAACACACATATATATGTATATATATACATATATATAACATATATGTGTGTATATATGTAATATACATACATTCAAATGTTTATACGAGTATATGTATATATAAACATATATAATTTATATTTACATGGTGTGTGAGAGAGAGAGAGAGAGAGAGAGAGAGAGAGAGAGAGAGAGAGAGAGAGAGAGAGAGAGACGTGGATGATGGGTATGGGAATGAGAGAGAGAGAGACGTGGATGGCGAGAGAGAGAGAGAGAGAGAGAGAGAGAGAGAGAGAGAGAGAGAGATCGCTCACCTGCCATCCACGACTGTAGTAGTAAGTAGAGCGGGAGGAGGAGGAGGATTTCCGTATCACTAACCATCTCCGCGTTAATCTAGCCTCGGCAGACGTTGCTCTTTTGATCAGGCCGCTAACCACACAGAATCTCTCAATACGCCAAGTCCATCCTCCCCTGCCTTCCTGACATTTGCCTTGCCGGCGTATTATTAATTAATATCATATTTGTCTTGCAGCAGAGGCTATACTCATCCCTCATCTTTGCCTAGAGGAGAATTTTTTATATGGGTTGGGGAGGGAAGGGTTATGGGTGTTGGGAGGTGGGGTTCTACTAGGTGCTCTGGGAGGTGGGGTCCTCCTGGGTATTCTGCGTACGTTTGGGAAATTCTCTTCAGCTTTCTGTTGAAGGCTCTCGATTTCTACTCATCATTCTGGGCGAGTTTTGGATTCCTCTTTACCGTTCTCCGGAAGTTTTGGAATTCTCTTTACCGTTCTGCAGAAGTTTTGGAATTCTCTTTACCGTTCAGCGGAAGTTTTGGAATTCGCTTTACCGTTCTGCGGAAGTTTTGGAATTCTCTACCGTTCTGCGGAAGTTTTGGAATTCTCTTTACCGTTCTGCGGAAGTTTTGGAATTCTCTTTACCGTTCTGCGGAAGTTTTGGAATTCTCTTTACCGTTCTGCGGAAGTTTTGGCATTCTCTTTACCGTTCTGCGGAAGCTTTGGAATTCTCTACCGTTCTGCGGAAGTTTTGGCATTCTCCTTACCGTTCTGCGGAAGTTTTGGAATCCTCTTTACAGTTCTGCGAAAGTTTTGGCATTCTCTTTACCGTTCTGCGGAAGTTTTGGAATTCTTTACCGTTCTGCGGAAGTTTTGGAATTCTCTTCGTTCGGAAGTTTTGGAATTCTCTTTACCGTTCTGCGCATTCTCTTTACCGTTCTGCGGAAGTTTTGGAATTCTCTACCGTTCTGCGGAAGTTTTGGAATTCTCCTTACCGTTCTGCGGAAGTTTTGAAATCCTCTTTACAGTTCTGCGGAAGTTTTGGCATTCTCCTTACCGTTCTGCGGAAGCTTTGGAATTCTCTACCGTTCTGCGGAAGTTTTGGAAATCTCTTTACCGTTCTGCGGAAGTTTTGGAATTCTCTTTACAGTTCTGCGGAAGTTTTGGCATTCTCTTTACCGTTCTGCGGAAGTTTTGGAATTCTCTTTACAGTTCTGTGAAAGTTTTGGAATTCTCTCTACCGTTCTGCGGAAGTTTTGGAATTCGCTTTGCCGTTCTGCGGAAGTTTTGAAATTCTCTTTACCGTTCTGCGGAAGTTTTGGAATTTCTACCGTTCTGCGGAAGTTTTGGAATTCTTTACCGTTCTGCGGAAGTTTTGGAATTCTCTTTACCGTTCTCTTTTGGAAGTTTTGGAATTCTCTTTACCGTTCTGCGGAAGTTTTGGAATTCTCTTTACCGTTCTGCGGAAGTTTTGAACTTTCTTTACCGTTCTGCGGAAGTTTTGAATTCTCTTCACCGTTCTGGAAGTTTTGGTTTCGGAAGTTTTGGAATTCTCTTTACCGTTCTGCGGAAGTTTTCATTCTCTTTACCGTTCTTTACCGCTCTGCGGAAGTTTTGGAATTCTTTTTACCATTCTGCGGAAGTTTTGGAATTCTCTTTACCGTTCTACACTTTTTGGAACCTTTCTGCTAAAATTCTGGCGTTCTCTCCACCATTCTGTGCAAATTTTAGGATTCTCTTGACCATTTTTGGAATTCTCTTTACCGTTCTGTAAAGGGAATTCTCTTCATCATTCTGGACACGTTCTGCGGAAGTTTTGGAATTCTCTTCACCTCGCTGTAAAATCCCTGGAATTCTCTTCATCATTCTGGACACGTTCTCCGGAAGTTTTGGAATTCTCTTTACCGTTCTGCGGAAGTTTTGAAATTCTCTTTACAGTTCTGCGGAAGTTTTGGCATTTCGTTCTGCGGAAGTTTTGGAATTCTCTACCGTTCTCATGGAAGTTTTGGAATTCTCTTTACCGTTCTGCGGAAGTTTTGGAATTCTCTTTACCGTTCTGCGGAAGTTTTGGCATTCTCTTTACCGTTCTGCGGAAGTTTTGGAATTCTCTACCGTTCTGCGGAAGTTTTGGAATGGAAGTTTTCTCTTTACAGTTCTGTGAAAGTTTTGGCATTCTCTTTACCGTTCTGCGGAAGTTTTGGAATTCTTTACCGTTCTGCGGAAGTTTTGAATTCTTGTTCCGTTCTACCGTTCGGAAGTTTTGAAATTCTCTTTACAGTTCTGTGGAAGTTTTGGAATTCTCTTTACCGTTCTGCGGAAGTTTTGGAATTCTCTTTACCGTTCTGCGGAAGTTTTGGAATTCTCTTTACCGTTCTGCGGAAGTTTTGGAATTCTCTTTACCGTTCTGCGGAAGTTTTGGAACTTTCTTTACCGTTCTGCGGAAGTTTTGGAATTCTCTTCACCGTTCTGCGGAAGTTTTGGAATTCTTTTTACCGTTCTGCGGAAGTTTTGGAATTCTCTTTACCGTTCTGCGGAAGTTTTGGCATTCTCTTTACCATTCTGCGAAAGTTTTGGAATTTTCTTTACCGCTCTGCGGAAGTTTTAGAATTCTTTTTACCATTCTGCGGAAGTTTTGGAATTCTCTTTACTATTCCGTACACTTTTTGGATTCTCTTCACCTTTCTGCTAAAAGCTCTGGCGTTCTCTCCACCATTCTGTGCAAATTTTAGGATTCTCTTGACCATTCTGCGCAAGTTTTGGAATTCTCTTCACCTCTCTGTAAAGGCCCTGGAATTCTCTTCATCATTCTGGACACGTTCTGCGCAAGTTTTGGAATTCTCTTCACCTCGCTGTAAAATCCCTGGAATTCTCTTCATCATTCTGGACACACTCTGCGCAAGTTTTGGAATTCTCTTCACCTCTCTGTAAAGTCCCTGGAATTCTCTTCATCGTTCTGGACACATTCTGCGCAAGTTTTGGAATCCTCTTCACCTCTCTGTAAGGTCCCTGGAATTCTCTTCATCATTCCGCATACATTCGGCGCAAGTTTTGACATTCTCTTCACGATTCTCCTCCCCTTTTTGTAAAATCCATGGAATTCTCATCATTCTGCGGATGTCTGTAATTCTCTTCATCAGTCTGAGCAAGTCTAGGATTTTCCTTAATCATTCTGCTCAAGCTTTGGAATTCTCTTCCCCTTTCTGTACAAGTACTGGAATTCTCTTGATCAGTCTGCGCAAGTATTGAAATTCCCTCCACATCTTATGCGTTCCCTTTTGCCTATAACCTTCCCTGTTTCAAGGGGCTGTTCCCCTTTTCAATTCCTACTCATTCTTTTTTGTCCTCCTTCAGGTCTGGGCTACTTAGCCTAGGCTTGTTTGCGTTGCTATCTGGCAATGCCTGGAATCTCGTTTCAACTCCAAAGACCTACATGGAAGGCTATTTTGTTGTTGTTTTTGTTGTTTTTAGCTGTTGTTGTTGTTTATGTTGTTTACTTGTTTTGTTTGGAGCGCCACTCGTTCAGTGAGCACTATGAATGACACCTAAAATTCACTTTATGGATTTCATACACATTTCCTCTCATGAACACCAACCAAAATTCTCAAAGAAAAATGATTTCATACACTGAAATACATTATTTAATACAATGGAATACACTGACAGTCTCTAACTGCTTTGACATCAATAACTGCGTATGAAAATTGATAAGAAAATACATCGCATTCTTATGGTAATGAATAAGCCTTCAGCAATAATATATCCAGGAAAATATAAGGAACAATACATTGAAAAACTGAGTTAGTATCCTTTCGATCTATCTGTAAGAAAAGTAAATTATAGCCAAAATTTGATGCTTTATGTATGCTCGTGGTCTTTTAAAAAATTTACATACAGGAAATATGAAATAATAAATACATACATACTCACAGGATAGTACTTGATGGCTTTTAATTAATTTTATCTTTATATATAATTCTTCTGACAAATCTATATTCATATACATGTATATATATGTGTGTGTATATATATGCACATATATATGCTATTTGTGTGTGTGTGTGTGTGTGTGTGTGTGTGTGTGTGTGTGTGTGTGTTGTCTCACCCTTCGTGAAGAGAGGCCTTCGATCTCCCATCCATCCGGGCCGCCCTGTAACTTCGCCGCCTCCGGCGGGGGGCGGCGAAGTCACAGTCGTCGCACTTTGTCTTCCCGGGAAGCCACTTCTTAAGAAGTTGCCCGTGGACGCTAAGTCCGGCAGGAGACTTAGCGCCCACGGGCAACTTCTTAAGAAGTGGCTTCCCGCGAAGACAAAGTGCGACGACTGTAAGTGCAATTCCAACACTTAACAAACTCACTCCCCCTCCCCTCTCCCGCTTTTCACCCTCCCCCTCCCCACACTCCCAGATGATATCGGCCACCGCTCGACTTGGAATTATTTATCTGGCGCTACTTTCGTGCCCCGCGATTACTCAGTGCCACCTGGCGGGCAATTAAAAGCAGGGATTAAAATGAAGTGGGAAGGACTTCGCGGCTGCCCGGGACATGACAGTCATCCTCGTCTCCGAGATAATATGCGGTCGGGTTAAATGGATCTGGGCTGGTAATTAGCGCTTTTGTTTGCTTGCGTCCGTGTTCTCGCAAGCTGTTGATCTGGTACTGAATTGGTTTAAACATTAATGAAAAGGTAGTATATACGTACAGACAAGTACATATTATATATATATATACATACATATATACACATACATGTAAATATACATATATGTGTATGTCTACATTATATATGTAGCCTATATATATTATATATATAATATACATAATATATATATACTGTATATATATGTATATTTGTATGTGTATGCCTGCGTATATATATATATATATATATATATATATATATATATATATATATATATATATATATATATATGCTTCCGCACGCTCCTCTGCGCGCGCAAACGCCTACGCATAACTGGGCGAATCTCTTCTCGTCTGTAAATGAGCACCTAAAAATAGCGTATTAATTGCGAATCGAAACAGCAACCCCCGTTACAATACGCTGTTGAGAAATCACAGCTCCTGCGGAAACGTTTGCAACACCTTCTCGGTCTCCTTTGAAATCGATAAGCCTTCGACCTATATATAGGTCGCCTTGCCTCCTAATGGCCGGGATTTCAGCCTAATAATAGCCAATCTCCTTGTTAGTTTCCTCGTTTACCCCTTGAAGGATCTTTCACGGGATCTCTGTCCGTATAATCATTATTATTGTTATTCAGGAGATGAAACCTATTCACTCGGAACAAGCCCACCGAGGGGGCCACTGACTTGAAATTCAAGCTTCCAAAGAATATGGTGTTCATTAGGAAGAAGTGAGGGGAGATAAAGATATATGCAAAAAGAAGAGTTCTCACTTATCAAAAATGGAAAAATAAATTAATAAATAGATAAAAATGTATTAAAATGCAAGGAGAATGGTATTAGGGTAGTAATGCATTGCATCTACGCTTGAACTTCTGAAGAAGTTCCAATTGCACCACATCCTCTGGAAAACTGTTCCACAGTCCAGCGGTGTGAGGAATACAGGACCCCTGGAACGGAGAGGCTCCACAGCGAGGAACATCTTTATTTTGGTTGAAGGGGATCAGGGATCAACTGCGAACGTGAAAGGATTCCGTTAAAATACAGAAGATATCAAACGTTGCGTCCTCAGATGCCGGCCTTCAGATCTAGAGCAGCTAGAAGATAATCTGACTGTATCTGCTGGAACTATTAGCAGAAATGTAGAGTCGAACTGTATGCAGAGGCATAGAGACAAACTAGAACCCGAGCTTCAGAATAGAACTTCAAGTCGACGGGCAGAATCAACCTATAAATAGGGTCCAGAATTCAAACTCGGCTGTCAATCGAGCTTTGTAAGTCTCTGCTCTTTGAAGAGGTTGCAAACGATGTCTACCAACATTTCCGTCGAAATTCTATTTATACTCCTTAGTCTATATAAATCTGTTTCCAAGCTCTGAACATCACGCTTTTCTTTACATAATGCAAATGTCGATTATCTTTCTAAAAACATCCTTTTTCAGTTTTCCATTCTTGGCATTTCGTAAGTTCAAGTAAGACTGAAAAAAAAATTGTAAAATTTTTTTTTTATAATAATACTTGAAAGTGACAGCTAAAATTATAGGGTTCTCAAATGCTTCAATTAGACTTGCAGCCACTGATGGTCACACCAATAAATATTAAAAGACAACGGAAACTCCTGCTTTTGTTTTTAATGCCCATTTGTATCATGCAAACACTGCGTCCTTAAGATAATAATATTCCCCAGTTTTCTGAGAAGACTCTTCAGACAGTCAAGGTTAAGTTTTACGGCCATGTTAAGCATATGCCTGCTACCGGATTGTAATGGTATGCCAAAAACTGGAAAAGTAACTCTTCACCTTATTGTTAGAAAAAAAAAGCAGTTTCTTTTTAAGGTAATATCAATTATCCAGGTATATACGAAAATTGCTCACATAATCCCTGCTTAAACAGTAATGCACCTTACGAATACACTGAGGGAAGAGCTGGTCCATGAACAGTGAAATAGCCTCCTACAAATTGTAATGATATATTTGCCTGTAGGATGCTAATAATGAAGATAACAATTTACTGAAGAACGAAAATGATCAAAATAACAGCATCCTTGCCAATCTAAGTGGTGTTCAAAGTCACCAGATAATCTGTAATATTATTGCAGAGGTTAAGATAAAAATCACACGTGTCGTCTTGCCTTTTTCAGTGTGCATAAGTGAGAACGGAATGAGCAGGAACGTATCACAGTGGAAGTGTTCAGGTAATGAAATATGTATCTATGACACTAAATATGAAAAAAAACTTGTATTTAGCGAGGCAGGTGGCTGTATAAATAAAGGTGAGCATGGCAATTGTACTGCCAACTAAAATGTGAATGTGCCCTCCAAAACAATTTTAATCTTAAGTATTGATTTGTTAAAACTATCAAACGCAAGAACGATGATAGTAACAGCATCTATGGTCCAGATATGAAAAAGAACGCTTGTACTGATGAAAATAAGAGACACACAAACCTTAACCGAACGAGAGTAGGGAGAGCTTTCTGAAGAAGCGTTCTTGAAGATTTTGTGCGTCAGAAAAGAGTACATGAAAAAGCAAGCTGACAGATGCAATCGCAGGGTGGCCAAGAAAAACATCTGATCATTGTCTGGTAAAAGGAAAGTTTCAAGGGAAGAAGAGTTCATAATGCATCTATAATGGCAATTAAAACGGGCGAGTTTGCTATACAGAAAATGAGAGTAGCAATTAAGTGAATAGATGGAAAATGACACAAGAATCAAGATACAAAGATACAGGAAAATGGAAGAGTTTACTATGGAGAAAATGAGGGTAGCAATTAAGTGAATAGATGGAAAATGACACAAGAATCAAGATACAAAGATACAGGAAAATGGAAGAGTTTACTATGGAGAAAATGAAGTAGCAATTAAGTGAATAGATGGAAAATGACACAAGAATCAAGATACAAAGATACAGGAAAATGGAAGAGTTTACTATGGAGAAAATGAGAGTAGCAATTAAGTGAATAGATGGAAAATGACACAAGAATCAAGATACAAAGATACAGGAAAATGGAAGAGTTTACTATGGAGAAAATGAGAGTAGCAATTAAATGAATAGATGGAAAATGACACAAGAATCAAGATACAAAGATACAGGAAAATGGGAGAGTTTGCTATGGAGAAAACGAGAGTAGCAAGAAAGTGCATAGATGGAGAATGATACACGAATCAAGATACAAAGATACAGGAAAATGGGAGAGTTTGCTTTGGAGAAAATGAGAGTATCAAGTAGGTGAATAGGTGGAAAATGACACAAGACTCAAGATACAAAGATACAGGAAACATGAGGAGCTTCCAACCCGCGGGGCAGACAGACGAAGAACTGGAAGGGTCTGTGGCTGATGTACCTGGAACCAAGGTAGACCTTGCCTGGAACAATGAGGGGAGGGGGTGGGCTATGCGTAGAGGAGTATAAGAAGGAATAAAGGAACCGGAGGTTTTGGCGATGAAATATGGAATCTAAGGAAGGAAAAAATGGAGATTGGTTGGGATGCATTTGCAAGGGCAGAATTTAGAAGACGTAAGGGAATGCGAGAGAAAATAGGGAATTTAAATTAGTAGAAAGGTAGAGGAGGGGAAAAAAGGGATACTGCATCTAGGTTAGAGAAGAATTCGAAGATGTAAAATACAAATTGTGGGGGAATTAGTGATTATGGCGAGAGGGGTTTATGAGCTAAAGGATCATAAAATAAAAGACACAAGAGCTAGGATGCCGTTAAAAACGCTGAATGAAGTCTTGTATTGATATAGTAATGAGTATTGTGAAAGCTGTTGAATGAAAATCTATATAAAAAAAAAAGTAAAAAATGCGCCGAAGAAACCGAGTTTTCTGTACAGCGCATGATGTAGTGTGAAACTTTCAGCCAAGGCCCGGTGGTGACCCGTGTTGTTGGTATCTATAGTGGTGCCAGGCGTACGATAATGGCTAACTTTAACCTTAAATAAAATCAAAACCACTGAGGCTAAAGGGCTGTAATTTGGTATGTTTGATGATTGAAGGGTGGATGATCAACATACCAATTTGCAGCCCTCTAACCTCTGTAGTTTTTAAGATCTGAGGGCGGACAGAAAAGTGCGGACAGAAAAGTGCGGACAGAAAAAAGCAATCTCAATAGTTTTCTTTTGCAGAAAACTAAAAAGCAGGCCTGACAAGGTCTCAGGCAAGGGTATACTAAGGAATCATGGCTTTATAGTTTTCTGTAAAAGAAAACTATTGTGCTGGCTTTCTCTTCCGTCCGCACTTTAATCTGTCTGCACTTTTCTGTCCGCCCTCAGATATTAAAAACCGCTGAGGCTTGAGGGCTGCAAATTGGTATGTTGCTCACCCACCCTCCAATCATCAAACATACCAAAATGCAGCCCTCTAGCCTCAATAGTTTTTATTTTATTTAAGGTTAAAGTTAGCCATAATCGTGCTTCTGGCAACGATATAGGCTATGCCACCACCGGGCCGCGGTTAAAGTTTCATGGACGAGGCTCACACAGCATTATACCGAGACCACCGAAAGATAGATCTATTTTCGGTGGCCTTGATTATACACGCTGTACCGAAAACTCGACTGCGCCGAAGAAACTTCGGCGCATTTCTTACTCATTAACATCATATGAACAGTTATGACGGATATTACGGAGATGTCAGCGGATTCTGGTGCAAGGGGATACAGCTGAAATCTAAAAACGATAATACTTCCAGACGATACATTTTTGATCGGACGCAAAGCTGTTGCGTTGCCCAGACCGGTCGAGGAATTTCAAAGCATTTGCAAGAAGACAAATGTAAATGTGAATGTTACCGGAAGTAACGCTAACAACCGCACAAAGACAGATTGATGAATATTAGTCAAATTTAGACAAGGGAGAGAACAGGGGAATCACACGGTAGGTGCATAATGGGAAGGATTGATTGATTGATTGATTGATCATGGCTGATAAAACTGGCGTCACGACATCTTGGTTACTGACGCCGTAATAAGATTAAAATATGAAACTAAAAAATGCATAAGTACATTTAAAAAGAGTTTCACATGGGAAATATCTAAAAACAAAATAATATATACATATATATATATATATATATATATATATATATATATATATATATATATATATATATATATTATGTATAAGTGTATATACATATACATATATACATATCTACTTATGTATGTGTATATATATTACATATTTATAAATATAAATTATGTATATATAGAAGTATATATATTTCTATATGTACAGAAGTATATATATAGATATATATACTGTATGTATGTATGTATATATATATATATATATATATATATATATATATATATATATATATATATATATATATATATATATATTCAGAATGAGAAGGAGCACGAACCATGCAAACCCGGAGGGTAGAAAATAAATGTTGAACTCTCAACTGGCAAGGACAAATACCCTTCACAGTAACCCTTAGTGGTCATACAAGATGAACTTCCAAGCTCTTATCTAATCCACTATTGTGAGATGATGAGGTGAGCAACCTCATCCTAAAACGGTATTGCAAATAAAACGGAAGGCTCTTGACCCCTAGAGACACGCCCTCTGAGAGAAGAAGTGTATGGCGGAAAAAAATTTTATATATATATATATATATATATATATATATATATATAATATACATATACATAAAGTGTGTATATATATACAGACACGCCCTCTGAGAGAAGAAAGGAAAAAAAATTATATATATATATATATATATGGCGGATAAAATATATATATATATATATACATATATAAACATAACGTGTGTGTATTATACATACAGATGTGTATACATATATGTATGTATAAATGTATGCATCTATGTATGCATATATGTATGTGCCCAATAATACAAACATGCGTCACGTATCGAACCCTACGGTATTCAGAGTCGCATAAGTTGTTGAGGATCGATTTGTGTCTTAGTTTAGTTGTCATCTCTCTCTCTCTCTCTCTCTCTCTCTCTCTCTCTCTCTCTCTCTCTCTCTCTCTCTCTCCCCTCAGCTAAAAGTCGTCCAGAACCCGCCAACCGATAAATCAAAATTCTCGCTCGCATGTCTGACATTTTTATCGCCAGCTGTTGCATATTGATCCGGTTTTGAAAGGTCTGCAATTTTCTCTCTCGCACTTTCCACCAGTGCAATTTGTCAACCGCTTATTCTAATTACATTAACACTTGTAACATGTTTATTCAATTCCAAGCGTTGCGATCTTCTCGGTGCGTCGTTCCAATCTCGTTCTGCGTAGTGCTGCTGAGTGGTAATTGCTTTATTTTTTCGGTGCGTATCCTCAAGTACACACGGTGGGTGTGTGGATATACATGCACAAATACATGCATACACACACACACACATATATATATATATGTATAACTGAATCACGAAAATATGGAACGTGATGAATATAAAAATAAAGATAAAATCCACGAAGGAGTCTGCTGAGTAAAGGACCTAGCGTCGAAAGGCCTCGCAGCACTCCAGTGTTTCCGTTTCCTTCATGTGGATTTTATCTATATATATATATATATATATATATATATATATATATATATATATATATATATATATATACATACATATGTTATATAATTATATACACACATTTATATGCATGTATATACATATATAAATATTCATATACATAATACACACACACATATATATACATATTTATATACATACATATATATATATGTATATATATATATACATATAAAATGTTTGTGTGCTCTTTATATACATTGCTAGGCTTTCCTATACAATGTATCTTTTTTATAGTGTGTCTCATACCTCTCTAAAAGCATAAGCTGTACAGCATACCATGTCACTTACATGAAAATCTTACGAGTGGAAAAGAAGGAAATGGACTTAATATACGAACAACGTTCTATCGGGCCTTTTATTAAAAAAAAAAAAAGGAAAACCGAAATTCACAATATCTCTAAGAAATCGACGAAAATAAAAGACCCAAATTCGAAAAGGCCTTACGCGAGTTGCAGAGTAATAAGGAGGAATAAGGAGAAATCGATGAAATACTCCGTGGCAAACAACAATCTTATTGCAAAATTCTCTCTCTCTCTCTCTCTCTCTCTCTCTCTCTCTCTCTCTCTCTCTCTCTCTCCAATGTATGTCCAAATCAAGTATTTCTTCATTTCTGCAAAGTCCTGATGCTATTTTGACATTCTCAAAACCAGGAAGTCAGTCCAAGGCTTCCCTGAAAATACTGACACACGCGTATACACGCACACGCATACAGATATAAATATATATACATATATGTGCGTGTGAAAATATATATATATATATATATATATATATATATATATATATATATATATATATATATATATATATATATATATATATACATATACAGTATATATATGTTTGTGAGCGCGAATGTGTGTACGTGTTAGTATTTCCAAGGACGTTTTGGACAATATCTAAAACATACAGTCATACACAGATTTATATATTTATATAAATATATATATACATATATATGTATATATACACAGATTACATATTATAATATATATATATATATATATATATATATATATGTATATTATATGTGTGAACATGTATCTTTAAATATTGACCTAAACATATTCCCTTTACTACCAAATTCACTTTCCCTTGGAAATAACTTACAGACTGAAATCATATACAATCAGTTCATCTTCCCTGCCAACAACTCGAACCCATTCCATTTCGGTCTGATACACAGAGACACAGTGACTTTATACATTTATGCTCTATACTTGATTGGCATTAGCTCCCGAGATCTGTGCGCGGGCCTTGTGCGAAGAATTAATCACTAGTCCATCCTCAAGATCTGTCAGTCAATTAGAGACAGACTAAAAACGACCCAAGCACAGGTAATCAAAAAGGTAAGGCCGACACATAGCCTAGAAATATATATGTATATGTATATATATATATATATATATATATATATATATACATACATATACATACACATGTACAGTATATATATAAATAGTCATATATAATACATAAAATATATATAATATATAAAATATATATACATATAATATATATATATAATATATAATATATATATACATATACATACACATATATAAATATGTATAAATATATTCATATACAATATATATAGATAAAAAAATATATATATATATATATATATATATATATATATATATATATATATATATATATATATATATTTATATATATATAGTTTTTAATATCTACCCGTTCAGGATTTTATCAAAGAATGCATTGTTACCTAATCATGAATTACGAAACAGGAACCTTTACAGGTTAATATAACGTAATTCTTAGGTAACTTTATTGTAGGCCCCATACACGAATAACCATTATAATGCTTTCCTGTTGATGCTGAACACGTCTTACGAGACTGGCATATTCTTTTAACACAAGATAGAACCGTACAAATGTATGGTCAGGAATGCCGTCCATATGTTCTAGGTGTTTAGTATGCTGTCTGTGACATTATGTATGTATATGTATTATATATATATATATATATATATATATATATATATATATATATATATATATATATATATATACATATATGTATGTTTATATATGTATATATGTTTATATGCATATGTATATATACATACATACATATATAATTTACATATATAATTATAATCTACAAGTTTATATGCATGATAATGTATATATATATCATATTTATATATATATATATATATATATATATATATATATATATATATATATATATATATATATATATATATATATATGTATATATATATAGACACACACACACACAAACAAACCAAAAAGCAAAAAGAGAGAGAGAGAGAGAGAGAGAGAGAGAGAGAGAGAGAGAGAGAGAGAGAGAGAGAGAGACAAAACACTTCGAAATATTTACTCCCATAACTCGCCAACAAATCTCCCGCGAGAATCAATATGGAGTCAAGATTGTCTTCTCTTAGCGTCTGAAGATCGAATTTACGACGCAACAGCCGCCTCCCTTCGGGAAAAAGAAGAAGAAGAAGAAGAAGAAGAAGAAGAAGAAGAAGAAGAAGAAGAAGAAAAGAAAGAACCAAAAGTACTCTCGACGTGGAACTGTTATAGGGAGCCGTGTAAACGCTTCCTTCGCTCGGCGTTTTAATTCTTTTTTCCTAATCGGTATCTGTGGACGCACGGCAGTGTTCCTCCAGCCAGCAGGTTCTTCAGCCACTAAAAGAAACAAGTAAAATATAATATTACGTTTCCCCGGGCGAGGTCAGGCGAAGATAGTGTTCCGTCGACGTTCCATAAATCCATGAATGTAGGAAGCGAGATATACAGGGGACACCATCGCTTTGTCTCAGTCAAAGTCCGAATCAGCCATCTTGAGGAATTTATCAGTGGGGGTTGGCTGCTCGGTCAGGCGATAGCGGAGGGAAGGAGGGAGGAGAGAGAGAGAGAGAGAGAGAGAGAGAGAGAGAGAGAGAGAGAGGTGGGGAGACGTCTACGCTTCTTTACTATAACATTTCATTTTGGACATTTGATTAGAACTTCTATGTGTGTGCTTTCGGACGAGATTCCTCTGAAGCGGGTAATCTGAGCTCAGATAACAAGACCTGCTTCTCATTCGTCTACTCCTCCTCCTTGTTCTTCTTCTCCTTCTTCTTCTTCTTCTTCTTCTTCTCTTCTTACTCTCCTCCCAAGGGGGTGGAGGCAGGCAGGCAGTTGAAGTGAGTATTTAGAAACTCGGCATACGCCCTTGTTAGTCCATCCAAAGTTCCGATTTCAAGGGCGATAGCTGGCCATCGGCCGTGTGTCACTCTCTCTCTCTCTCTCTCTCTCTCTCTCTCTCTCTCTCTCTCTCTCTCTGCGGGCACGTTTCCTTCACATCGCCTGGGATCCAATCTGATCATCAGTTAAGGGAGGTGGAAAGAACGAGAGAGAGAGAGAGAGAGAGAGAGAGAGAGAGAGAGAGAGAGAGAGAGAGAGATAAATTCATTCCTTCCATCGCTTTCTTGTCGCGGGTGCTTGCTGGACTTGGCTTCTGAATTCTCTCTCTTTTCGTCTCTATTTTCAATTATCATTTACTCTCTTTTCTCTCCCTCGTGTCTTTTCTCACTGAGTAACGTGATTTAGTTTTGGATTTTATTATTGGAAGAAGAAGAAGAAAAAGAAGAAGAAGAAGAAGAAGAACAGGAACAATGCACTAATAATAGAATGAGGCTCATAAGTGCTATTTAATGCTGCTGAGGAAAACGTTTTATGTGACGGTAAAAAAAAAGGGAAAGATTTTAATGACTGCCATAATCATAAAAACGCAACAAAATCTCTCTCTCTCTCTCTCTCTCTCTCTCTCTCTCTCTCTCTCTCTCTCTCTCTCTCTCTCTCTTATGCACTTCAAATCACTCGTTTTCCCGATGACTTCCAGATCCCCAAAACCTCTTTTTCCTTTTAATTCCATTCTCTCTCCTGTTCTGTTCCATTTATCTTTTCCACCTCTTTATCTCCTACCACTACTATTACCTACTGCTGCTATTACTACTACTACTACTACCAGACTACTACCAAGGAAGACGCGCACACCATTGAGACACCAAGTCACATTCCAAGATGGCGGGTCCACCCACCACTACTATCAGGGGATAGGGAAGGGGGTAGGGGGAGGGGGAGGGAATGGGGCCAGAGCCATGATACCCGAATCATCCCCAAAGGACCAACACTCGCCACCTCCCCCCCCCTCCACCCCCTCCTACCTCCTCCTTGACAATCCTCCAACTCCCTAGCCATCCTTGTCTCCTTCCAGTGGCCTGGATAACATCAGATCTATACCAGGGCTTGGCTGGTCTTTGTAAGGGGGTTGGTAGGGGAGGGGGGGCTGATCATCCCCAGCCGACTACACCCTACGAAGATATAATATCGTCTCAGGAGATCAGTGAGAGAGAGAGAGAGAGAGAGAGAGAGAGAGAGAGAGAGAGAGGAGGGGAAGGGGGGTGGGTAGTGGCTCTTGTCTGGCTCTCAGCTCAGAGCCAGGGCTATTAATGATTAAGATCTCGTTCAATCTGAATTTGGTCTTTTCAACGTTATGCTTATTTATAGTAGCTGTCGCCAAGATGTGACAGATTCTTTATTTTTTTAATCTATCTCAGTGTTCTGTCAACTTCTGTAGTAGAAGAGGTGCATTAGTGTTTCGTGAGGGGTGGTTAAGGAGTGAGAATGAACCGGATAATTCTCATCTGCACTTGATTTTCACTGAATATGTTAAGTCACTGAAAATAAAAGCCTTTAAATCTCTCTCTCTCTCTCTCTCTCTCTCTCTCTCTCTCTCTCTCTCTCTCTCTCTCTCTCTCTCTCTCGTTAAAAGGAAACGTCACAGTCTACGGAATAAATTTTTCCCCAAAATCCAGCCTCATTATCTGCAAGTTGGTCACCAAGAATTCCGGTGATATTCTACTAATACCTTTGGATCCACCGAAAAACGAAGCATTTTAACGAGACAGCAACGAGACGGCAAACAAACTCTGACAGAAATTTCAACAAAATCGAAAGATCCTCAAAAAAATCACTACAAAACTAACGAATGATTTTACCGAATGTGATCCAGAACACCAGAAAACCACACAGAACATACCACATGCACAGACAACCATAATAAAACCGCTAGATGCAAATGAAGACTCCGAACAACCGCAGACAACCATAATAAAATTAGATGCAAATGGAGGCGCCGAGAACATTCCACATGCACAGACAACCACAACATAATCGTTGGGTGTAAATGGAGACGCAGAGTCAACGGAGGAATATTGGTAACGATATGAGAATCGTGTTACTCCTCGGTAAACGCTGGCGTGGTCAGCGGCCGACAGCCAATAATCAACTGCCAATGATAATGAAAGCCGAGATTAAAAGACAGCGTACCAGCGCCGGTTACCAGTCATTAAGATAAGGAGAAGACGGTCAGTCGGGATGTAAAGAGGAGATAGCACGCCCATGGGATAATATTCAAATATTCAATTACCCACTGGCAACTACAGTATGCGAGGCAAACACGGAATCTGGGTATAGCTTGCCGGGCATCAATACCCCCCCGAAAAAGCTCGAAGATACCACAGCCTCCGTCCAAATTTCCACCCGGGTAGTAGCCAGGCGGGTAGACAAATGACCTGGAATCATCTGGAAGCTGCCAATATGCAAGAAAACCCGTCGACATATTCATCACCATACGAGGAAACGGAGAGAGAGAGAGAGAGAGAGAGAGAGAGAGAGAGAGAGAGAGAGAGAGAGAGAGAGAGAGAGTGGGTGGTACAATAATGACGGCGGACTGTAAACATGATCAGCCACGATGGGAGTTAATAGGGTTGTAAAGATAATGACCGGTTGGGGCGTTGGGTGATGGAGTGATCCAGTAATAGTTGCGGGTGTTCGACAAGATGGCCAGCAGTGTTTTGGAGAACTAAGGAGAGAGAGAGAGGGAGATGCCCCTGAACTCCTCCTCCTCCTCCTCCTCCTCCTCCTCCTCTCTCCCAAGCAGCCTTTTAAAAAGGAGGTAGCAGCAGCATCAGCAACAGCAGCTTCATCGTGTATGCAGCGGACGAGAACAGCAACAACACGTAGGAAATTTGCTGTGTCGTGATGTAAGCAAATTTCGTTAATATTTCACGGTTATCTGGGAGGGTGGGGCGCTTCAAGGAGACTTTAGTCAGGCCCTGTAGACACCACCAGCAAGGGGGAGTGAACTACGAGGAGGAGGAGGAGGAGGAGGAGGAGGAGGAGGAGGAGGAGGAGGAGGAGTGGGGTGAGGAGTGAAGAAGAGTAGGTAAGCAGGTATCCAGCAGGGAGTAGCGGTAGGCAACAAGATGCCCCACTGAGTTCTTTGTGGCACCCAGCAGGGAAGACTTCGTCACCCTCCTTAAATGTTATCGCCATCAGCTCCACGAGTGTAATTCAAACATACGTTATCTCGGATTACCATTGAGAGAAAGAGCGAGAGAGAGAGAAATAGAGAAAGCTCTCGCTTACTTGCTGCCTGCTCTTCTCATTTACGGCGCGATGATAATGTTATCGCGGTATCATAATGAATTTATGACAGTTTTGCCAGCCTCTCGGCGCAGCAGCTGATGGGATTATGGTACATTACGGGGTGGTAACAGTGTTTGGGATGCTCTCAAGATGATGGTGGTGGTGGTGGTGATGATGATGATGATGATGATGATGATGATGATGATGATGATGATGATGGTGGTGGTGGTGGTGGTGGTGCGAGATGGTATTTTTTGTTTTAAACAGAGCCCCACTTCTTCTTCTTTTATTTCAATGGTATTTTTTGTTTTAAAGAAAATATAACTTTTTTTTAAAACGGTATTTTTTTGAAAAATAGTTTTTTTTTACAAAATTATACCATTCTTCTTGTTTTATTTCAATGGCATTTTTTCTTTTTTGTTTTAAACAATATTTTTAAATGGTATTTTTTTTATAAAAAATACCATTTTTGTTTTTAAAAATACAGTACCATTTTTCTTGTTTTATTTCAGTGGTATTTTTTTTAAATGGTATTTTTTGTTATAAAAAATACCAATTTTGTTTTTAAAAAATTACCATTCTTGTTTTACTTCAAAGGCATTTTTTGTTTTTAAAAAAATACCATCTTTAAAATAGTATTTTTTCTTCTAAACAATACCATTTTTGTTTGTAAAAAAAATACCATTCTTCTTGTTTTATTGCATTGGTATGTTTTGTTTTAAAAAAATGTAATTTTTTTAAAATGGTATTTTTTGTTCTAAAAAATACTAATTTTGTTTTAAAAAAAATAACATTCTTCATGTTTTAATTCAATGTTATTTTTTGTTTTAAAAAATATCATTGTTTTAAAATGGTATTTTTTGTTCTAAAAAATACCATTCTTCTTGTTTTATTTCAGAGGTATTTTTTGTTTAGGAAAATACAATTTTTAATGGTATTTTTTTCTAAACTATATCATTTTTGTTTTTAAAAAAAAGTATCATTCTTCTTAGTTTATTTCAGTGGCATTTTTTCAAATATAATTTTTAAGTGGTATTTTTGTTCTAAAAATTACCATTTTTCTTTTAAAAAATACCATTCTCCTTGTTTTATATCAATGTTATTTTTCTTACTTTAGACAGAGCCACATTTCTTGTTTTATTTCAACAGTAAATGATGCATATTCTTACGAACCTTGTGTAAATTATTTCAAATAATTCCAGTTCCATAGAAGAGAGTTCATGAAAATTTCAATCATATTCCTGTAAT
Organism: Macrobrachium rosenbergii; assembly: GCF_040412425.1. Lineage (NCBI taxonomy): Eukaryota > Metazoa > Arthropoda > Malacostraca > Decapoda > Palaemonidae > Macrobrachium > Macrobrachium rosenbergii. Next base: position 24,486,749 of record NC_089781.1, read on the forward strand.
ACTATTGAGAATATAGCAACTTGACAAAAAGGTCCTCTGATGTCATTTTGGCCGTATGTGAATTTTACGGATGAATTCACTGAAATCCAGGAAGCATGTGACTATAGGGTTTTCACTTTAAAGACCCTCCAAGCAACGTCTCACATTAAACACACAAACTCCCTTCACAAAGGGACCATGAAATATCAGATTAAAAATGCACATTCCCCTCAGAAATAGACACCATAATATTCCAGCTTAAAAATACACATTCCCTTCAGAAAGAGACACAATGAAATTTCAGATTAAAAATAAACATCCCCTTCAGAAAGAGACACCATGAAAATTCCAGCTTAAAAATACAAATTTCCTTCAGAAAGAGACACCATGAAATTCCAGCTTAAAAATACAAATTTCCTTCAGAAAGAGACACCATGAAATTCCAGCTTCAAAATACAAATTCCCTTCAGAAAGAGACACCATGAAATTCCAGCTTAAAAATACAAATTTCCTTCAGAAAGAGACACAATGAAATTCCAGCTTAAAAATACAAATTCCCTTCAGAAAGAGACACCATGAAATTCCAGCTTAAAAATACAAATTCCCTTCAGAAACCGACACCATGAAATTCCAAGATTAAAAATATCCATTTCAGAGGTGACCACCACGAAATTAGTCCTCATAAGTAACGTGGGAGTCGTGCTAAAACCCGCTTCCTCTAAATATCTCAGATTATCAAATATCACAGCCAATCCTAGTACTAACAAGACCGTGGTACACAAGGATCCTTCAGCCGCGCAGATAACATCGCCTCTTGGGCGGAATCCCTCGACTCCCTTGCAGGATTGAGATGTCTGCCTGGTGCGTTCTTCCTCCTCCTACTGTCCACCGCCAGAACGGACCTCTCTCCTGATAACGAAATTCAGCAGGGGAATTAAGCTGTTCGTATTAACCGGCGGAGATGGGATACGTCTTGTTAGTTATCTGGGCATCAGGTGGTTTCACTCTCTGCTATTTTTTTTTTTTTTTTTTTTTGCTGGGCATTTAGGTTTTTTTTTTAATGGTAAATCTTATTGGCAATGTCTTTTTGTTTGGTAAAGAGTCAGATTCTGTTTTCCCTTTTTACTGTGTTTAGCATTTGGGCATCAGATTGTTTCTCTCTCTACTACATTTTACTGGGCATTTGGGTATTTTTTTAAGGGTAAGTCTTATTGGCAGTGTCTTTTTGTTTGGGTAAGCGTCACATTCTGTTTTCCTTTTAACAGTGCGTTTGGTGTTTTAAAATGAAACTCGTCGCTGTATTGTCATTTTATAAACCTTTAAATATATCCTACGGTGTATTTGAGGCTCATGGCGCAAATATTTTATGAAGGGTACCTCAGAGTACACTCATAAGGAATCTCATAGTACAAGAGCTTCATAAAGAAACCGTTTATCCTAAATTTAATAGAATACCAAAACAGTTTCTGATAAGCAAAAGAATCTCCCGAGCAACAGGAAAGTTATTGCTTTCCTTCCTAAGCAAGCCTTTTAACCATTTAACCTTAATCTTTGTGCTAGGGTTTTATTTTTTATCGTTACTGTACATCAGTTATTCGGAAGAATTTTCGTCTTCTACGTTGTCTGGAAAATTATATTACAGATCCATGCCAGCAGATTTTTGTTATATACTTTCTAAGTTTATGTCAAGAACGAGAAGAAGAAATAAGATATTTCAAAGAATAAAATATAAGAAATGTGTTGATTACTAACTGGATTGAGGCACAAGCATATAGTTAGTTACTTGCATATACACAGACACACACGCTATATATATATATTTATATATATATATATATATATATATATATATATATATATATATATATAATTAATATATATATTAATTATATATATATATATATATATATATATATATATATATATATATTAATTATATTATATATATATATATATATATATATATATATATCACGCATTCCACAGGTGAAAATGTGGTAATGTGTGATAAATGAATCACGTACAAAAGTGATTATAATTATATATACATATATATTTAAAAATATGGACATATATATATAAACATATATATGATGAAGTTATAAAAACACTTACAACAGACACATAAGCACAGGTGCATAGCAGCTACCAGAACGCATGCGCAAACGGGTGACAAAAAGCTCCTCCACATTTTCAGCGAAAAATAGAATATGATTTGTGTCTTGCCTGGTTAAGCTGATCTATATCGGGTCTCAAGAACGTCCGGGTTCGAGCAGTCGAGTGTGAATTGATTTTTACCCCCCAAAGTATTTCACCTTTTCCATCTTCTTTTCGCTACGAATTTTCTGGGGACAGTTTAAATTTCTCTTAGGCAATACTGACTCTTTAAAAGTATTTCCCATTTTCCATCTTTTCGCGACGAGTTTTTTTTTTTTTTGGAACGGTTTAAATCTCTTGGGATATTTTGACTATTTAAAAGTGTTTCACTTTTTCCATCTTCTTTTCGCGACGAGTTTTTTGGAACACTTAAATCTTAGGATATTTTGATTTTTTAAAAGTATTTCACCTTTTCCAACTTTTTCGCAACGAGTTTTTTTGGAACAGTTTAAATCTCTTAGGATATTTTGATTTTTTAAAAGTATTTCACTTTTTCCATCTTTTCGCGACGAGTTGTTTTGGAACAGTTTAAATCTCTTAGGATATTTTGACTTTTTAAAAGTATTTCACTTTTTCCATCTTTTCGCGACGAGTTTTTTTGGAACAGTTTAAATCTCTTAGGATATTTAGATTTTTTAAAAGTATTTCACCTTTCCAACTTTTTCGCGACGAATTTTCTTGGGAAAGTATAAACATCTTTTATGGAATAATAACTCTCTAAAAGTATGTCACCTTTTCCATCTTTTTCAAGACGAATTTTCTTGGAATAGTTTAAATATCTCTTGAGAAATACTGATTTTCAAAAATCTTTTCTCTCACCAATTAAAAAATACCTAAATTTTAGCGACATTGGAATAGTTATACATAAGACTTTAAAGCAATATGCGAGAAAGTTGTTTTTTATCTCAGCAATTAAATAACCATTGCCACTTGCTTTAGGCAGATAAGGCATCTGTTTCATATACTTTAATGTGAATGGGGAATATATGAAATGGCAGTGTATGTGACAATAGTTCATATTATATATATATATAATCCAAATCATCAACACACAATCACGTGTGGAACAGAAATAAATTTCTGCATCTATTTCGGGGATATTTCCTTTCTCTGAATGTTTGGGAATATATCCTGAATGAGTCAGAAATTTATATGATATATATATATATATATATATATATATATATATATATATATATATATATATATATATATATATATATATATATATATATATTCTTTGGAAGCCTGAATTTCAAATCAATGACCCTACGGGCTTGTACCATATGAACAGGGTTCACCTTCTGAATAATAATAATAATAATAATAATAATAATAATAATAATAATAATAATAATAATAAAATTAGGAAAAAGACCTTCTTTGATACAGGTTCCGTTAAACAAAATGGCAGTTTCAACAGCATTTATTTTATATAGTAAACGCTCAGTTCGTCTTATCAATTGCTTTTCTTGCGCTGGAATGGTTGCATGCAA
>NC_089781.1:24492880-24505380 GCF_040412425.1 Macrobrachium rosenbergii
TTTTTAATGACATTCTTTCGCTGACACGGACTGACACGTTATCATTACTAATGGAGCGTGTTATTCTTCATCTGTCGTCTGTCCGTGCACATTGTCTGTGCACACTGTCTAAGACTATAGTCATTACCGTTTCTTTGTGCACACACAGAACCCCCTCCCCTTCAAGAGCTGAAACCCCCTACCCCTACCCAGGTGCTCGCCCTAAAAGCACTCCCAAGCACGGGACGCGGACCAAAACCGATCTCTATGATTAGTTTATAAATTGGACCTAATTAAGAAAAGGAGAAGGAAGGTTTTTTTTTCTTTTTGCTCCTCTTCCTTTATTAGTCATCTGAGCGACGACAGATCGTTAATTGAAGTTAAATGACTCTTAATTGACTGGTTGAGGAGAGACTGATGCGTTTTTACTCCGGGAACACCCTTCGGTGACATCCATCAGCTTTTCTGGACGAGGCCAAAATTCGAGTGTGGTCCGGAGCTGCATGAAAAGGAGTTTAGCTGAAAGAAGATGGGAAGGAGAAGAAGGGAAGAAGGAAGAAGGATGCATGAAAAGGAGAAGGAATGTAGGAAGAAGAAGAAGCATGAAAAGGAGAAGGAATGTAGGAAGAAGAAGGCATGAAAAGGAGAAGGGAACCTTAGGAAGAAGAAGGCATGAAAAGGAGAAGGGAATGTAGGAAGAAGAAGGCATGAAAAGGAGGAAGGAATGAAGGAAGAAGCAGGAATGAAAAAAGGAAAAGGAGGGAATGTAGGAAGAAAGAGGCATGAAAAGGAGAAGGGAATGTAGGAAGAAGAAGGCATGAAAAGGAGAAGGGAATGTAGGAAGAAGAAGGCATGAAAAGGAGAAGGAAATGTAGGAAGAAGAAGAAGGCATGAAAAGGAGAAGGAATGTAGGAAGAAGAAGGCATGAAAAGGAGAAGGAATGTAGGAAGAAGAAGGCATGAAAGGAGAAGGGATGTAGGAAGAAGAAGGCATGAAAAGGAAAGGAGAAGGGAATGTAGGAAGAAGAAGGCATGAAAAGGAGAAGGGAATGTAGGAAGAAGAAGGCATGAAAAGGAGAAGGAATGTAGGAAGAAGAAGGCATGAAAAGGAGAAGGAATGTAGGAAGAAGAAGGCATGAAAAGGAGAAGGGAATGTAGGAAGAAGAAGGCATGAAAAGGAGAAGGGAATGTAGGAAGAAGAAGAAGGGAATGTGGAAAAGGAGAAGGAATGTAGAAGAAGAAGGCATGAAAAGGAGAAGGGAATGTAGGAAGAAGAAGGCATGAAAAGGAGAAGGAATGAAGGAAGAAGAAGAAGGCATGAAAAGGAGAAGGGAATGTAGGGAAGAAGAAGGCATGAAAAGGAGAAGGGAATGTAGGAAGAAGAAGGCATGAAAGGAGAAGGGAATGTAGGAAGAAGAAGGCATGAAAGGAGAAGGGAAATGTGAAAAGGAGAGAAGAAGAAGAAGGCATGAAAAGGAGAAGGGAATGTAGGAAGAAGAAGGCATGAAAAGGAGAAGGAATGTAGGAAGAAGAAGGCATGAAAAGGAGAAGGGAATGTAGGAAGAAGAAGAAGAAGGCATGAAAAGAAGGCATGAAAAGAAGGGAATGTAGGAAGAAGAAGGCATGAAAAAAAGAAGAAGGGAATGAGGAAGAAGAAGAAGGCATGAAAAGGAGAAGGGGAATGTAGGAAGAAGAAGGCATGAAAAGAAGGAAGAAGAAGGCAAGGAAGAAGGAAGAAGGGCATGAAAAGGAGAAGGGAATGTAGGAAGAAGAAGGCATGAAAAGAAGAAGGGAATGTAGGAAGAAGAAGAAGGCATGAAAAGGAGAAGGGAATGTAGGAAGAAGAAGGCATGAAAAGGAGAAGGGAATGTAGGAAGAAGAAGGCATGAAAAGGAGAAGGGAATGTAGGAAGAAGAAGGCATGAAAAGGAGAAGGGAATGTAGGAAGAAGAAGGCATGAAAGAAGAAGGGAAAGGAAGAAGAAGAAGGCATGAAAAGGAGAAGGGAATGTAGGAAGAAAGAAGGCAGAAAAGGAGAAGGGAATGTAGGAAGAAGAAGGCATGAAAAGGAGAAGGGAATGTAGGAGAAGAAGGCATGAAAAGGAGAAGGGAATGTAGGAAGAAGAAGAAGGCATGAAAAGGAGAAGGAATGTAGGAAGAAGAAGGCATGAAAAGGAGAAGGGAATGTAGGAAGAAGAAGGCATGAAAAGGAGAAGGGAATGTAGGAAGAAGAAGGCATGAAAAGGAGAAGGGAATGTAGGAAGAAGAAGGCATGAAAAGGAGAAGGGAATGTAGGGAAGAAGAAGGCATGAAAAGGAGAAGGGAATGTAGGAAGAAGAAGGCATGAAAAGGAGAAGGAAATGAAGGCATGAAAAGAAGAAGGAAGAAAAGAAAGGAGAAGGGAATGTAGGAAGAAGAAGGCATGAAAAGGAGAAGGAATGTAGGAAGAAGAAGGCATGAAAAGGAGAAGGGAATGTAGGAAGAAGAAGGCATGAAAAGGAGAAGGGAATGTAGGAAGAAGAAGGCATGAAAAGGAGAAGGGAATGTAGGAAGAAGAAGGCATGAAAAGGAGAAGGGGGAATGTAGGAAGAAGAAGGCATGAAAAGGAGAAGGAATGTAGGAAGAAGAAGGCATGAAAAGGAGAAGGGAATGTAGGAAGAAGAAGGCATGAAAAGGAGAAGGAAATGTAGGAAGAAGAAGGCATGAAAAGAAGAGGAAGGATTGTAGGAAGAAGAAGGCATGAAAAGGAGAAGGGAATGTAGAAGAAAGAAGGCATGAAAAGGAGAAGGGAATGTAGGAAGAAGAAGGCATGAAAAGGAGAAGGGAATGAGGAAGGAAGAAGGCATGAAAAGGAAGAGAAGAGAAGAAGGAAGAAGGCATGAAAAGGAGAAGGGAATGTAGGAAGAAGAAGGCATGAAAAGGAGAAGGGAATGTAGGAAGAAGAAGGCATGAAAAGGAGAAGGGAATGTAGGAAGAAGAAGGCATGAAAAGAAGAAGGGAATGTAGGAAGAAGAAGAAGGCATGAAAAGGAGAAGGGAATGTAGGAAGAAGAAGGCATGAAAAGGAGAGGGGAATGAAGAAGAAGGCATGAAAAAGGAGAAGGGAATGTAGGAAGAAGAAGGCATGAAAAGGAGAAGGGAATGTAGGAAGAAGAAGGCATGAAAAGGAGAAGGGAATGTAGGAAGAAGAAGGCATGAAAAGGAGAAGGGAATGTAGGAAGAAGAAGGCATGAAAAGGAGAAGGAATGTAGGAAGAAGAAGGCATGAAAAGGAGAAGGGAATGTAGGAAGAAGAAGGCATGAAAAGGAGAAGGGAATGTAGGAAGAAGAAGGCATGAAAAGGAGAAGGGAATGTAGGAAGAAGAAGGCATGAAAAGGAGAAGGGAATGTAGGAAGAAGAAGGCATGAAAAGGAGAAGGGAATGTAGGAAGAAGAAGGCATGAAAAGGAGAAGGGAATGTAGGAAGAAGAAGGCATGAAAAGGAGAAGGAATGTAGGAAGAAGAAGGCATGAAAAGGAGAAGGAATGTAGGAAGAAGAAGGCATGAAAAGGAGAAGGAATGTAGGAAGAAGAAGGCATGAAAAGGAGAAGGAATGTAGGAAGAAGAAGGCATGAAAAGGAGAAAGGGAAAGGAAGAAGAAGAAGGCATGAAAAGGAGAAGGGAATGTAGGAAGAAGGCATGAAAAGGAGAAGGGAATGTAGGAAGAAGAAGGCATGAAAAGGAGAAGGGAATGTAGGAAGAAGAAGGGCATGAAAAGGAGAAGGGGATTGTAGGAAGAAGAAGGCATGAAAAGGAGAAGGGAATGTAGGAAGAGAAGGCATGAAAAGGAGAAGGGAATGTAGGAAGAAGAAGGCAGAAAGGAGAGGAATGTAGGAAGAAGAAGGCATGAAAAGGAGAAGGAATGTAGGAAGAAGAAGGCATGAAAAGGAGAAGGAATGTAGGAAGAAAGAAGGCATGAAAAAAGGAGAAGGGAATGAAGGAAAGAAGAAGGCATGAAAAGGAGAAGGGAATGTAGGAAGAAGAAGGCATGAAAAGGAGAAGGGAATGTAGGAAGAAGAAGGCATGAAAAGGAGAAGGGAATGTAGGAAGAAGAAGGCATGAAAAAGGAGAAGGGAATGTAGGAAGAAGAAGGCATGAAAAGGAGAAGGGAATGTAGGAAGAAGAAGGCATGAAAAGGAGAAGGGAATGTAGGAAGAAGAAGGCATGAAAAGGAGAAGGAATGTAGGAAGAAGAAGGCATGAAAAGGAGAAGGGAATGTAGGAAGAAGAAGGCATGAAAAGGAGAAGGGAAAGGAAGAAGAAGGCATGAAAAGAAGAAGGGAATGTAGGAAGAAGAAGGCATGAAAAGGAGAAGGGAATGTAGGAAGAAGAAGGCATGAAAAGAAGAAGGGAATGTAGGAAGAAGAAGGCATGAAAAGAGAAGGAATGTAGGAAGAAGAAGGCATGAAAAGGAGAAGGGAATGTAGGAAAGAAGAAGAATGAAAAGGCATGAAAAGAAGAAGGAATGAAGAAGAAGGCATGAAAAGGAGAAGGGAATGTAGGAAGAAGAAGGCATGAAAAGGAGAAGGGAATGTAGGAAGAAGAAGGCATGAAAAGAAGAAGGGAATGTAGGAAGAAGAAGGCATGAAAAGGAGAAGGGAATGTAGGAAGAAGAAGGCATGAAAAGGAGAAGGAATGTAGGAAGAAGAAGGCATGAAAAGGAGAAGGAATGTAGGAAGAAGAAGAAGGCATGAAAAGGAGAAGGGAAAGGGAAGAAGAAGAAGGCATGAAAAGGAGAAGAGAATGTAGGAAGAAGAAGAAGGCATGAAAAGGAGAAGGGAATGTAGGAAGAAGAAGGCATGAAAAGGAGAAGGAATGTAGGAAGAAGAAGGCATGAAAAAGAAGGGAATGTAGGAAGAAGAAGAAGGCATGAAAAAAGGAATGAGGAAGAAGAAGGCATGAAAAGAGAATGTAGGGAAGAAGAAGGCATGAAAAGGAGAAGGGAATGTAGGAAGAAGAAGAAGGCATGAAAAGGAGAAGGGAATGTAGGAAGAAGAAGGCATGAAAAGGAGAAGGGAATGTAGGAAGAAGAAGAAGGCATGAAAAGGAGAAGGGAATGTAGGAAGAAGAAGAAGGCATGAAAAGGAGAAGGGAATGTAGGAAGAAGAAAAGGAAAGGAATGTAGGAAGAAGAAGGCATGAAAAGAAGAAGGAATGTAGGAAGAAGAAGGCATGAAAAGGAGAAGGGAATGTAGGAAGAAGAAGGCATGAAAGGAGAAGGGAATGTGGAAGAAGAAGAAGGCATGAAAAGGAGAAGGAATGTAGGAAGAAGAAGGCATGAAAAAGAAGGAGGAAGAAGAAGGCATGAAAGGAGAAGGGATTGTAGGAAGAAGAAGGCATGAAAAGGAGAAGGAATGTAGGAAGAAGAGAAGAGGAGAAGGGAATCAGGAAGAAAAGGAGAAGGAATGTAGGAAGAAGAAGGCATGAAAAGGAGAAGGGAATGTAGGAAGAAGAAGGCATGAAAAGGAGAAGGGAATGTAGGAAGAAGAAGGCATGAAAAGGAGAAGGAATGTAGGGAAGAAGAAGGCATGAAAAGGAGAAGGGAATGTAGGAAGAAGAAGGCATGAAAAGGAGAAGGGAATGTAGGAGAGAAGAAGAAGGTGAAAAGGAGAAGGGAGGGAATGTAGGAAGAAGAAGGCATGAAAAGGAGAAGGGAATGTAGGAAGAAGAAGGCATGAAAAAGGAGAAGGGAATGTAGGAAGAAGAAGGCATGAAAAGGAGAAGGGAATGAATGAAAAGGAGAAGGGAATGTAGGAAGAAGAAGGCATGAAAAGGAGAAGGGAATGTAGGAAGAAGGCATGAAAGGAGAAGGGAATGTAGGAAGAAGAAGGCATGAAAAGGAGAAGGGAATGTAGGAAGAAGAAGAAGGCATGAAAAAGGGAAATTGTGAGAAGAAGGAATGTAGGAAGAAGAAGAAGGATGAAAAGGAGAAGGGAGGGATGTAGGAAAGAAGAAATGAAAGGAAGAAGGGAGAAGGGAGGAATGTAGGAAAGGGCATGAGAAGGAGAAGGGAATGTAGGAAGAAGAAGGCATGAAAAGGAGAAGGGAATGTAGGAAGAACAGGAAGAAGAAAGAAAAAGGAGAAGGAATGAAGGGAAAAGAAGGAAGAAGGAGAAGGGAATGTAGGGAAGAAGAAGGCATGAAAAGGAGAAGAAGGGAATGTAGGAAGAAGAAGGCATGAAAAGGAGAAGGGAAGGGAATGTAGGAAGGAAGAAGAAGGCATGAAAAGGAGAAGGGAATGTAGGAAGAAGGCATGAAAAGGAGAAGGGAATGTAGGAAGAAGAAGGCATGAAAAGGAGAAGGGAATGTAGGAAGAAGAAGGCATGAAAAGGAGAAGGGAATGTAGGAAGAAGAAGGCATGAAGAAAAGGAGAAGGGAATGTAGGAAGAAGAAGGCATGAAAAGGAGAAGGGAATGTAGGAAGGAAGAAGAAGGCATGAAAAGGAGAAGGAATGGGAAGAAGAAGGCATGAAAAGGAGAAGGGAAGGAAGAAGAAGGCATGAAAAGGAGAAGGAATGTAGGAAGAAGAAGGCATGAAAAGGAGAAGGGAATGTAGGAAGAAGAAGGCATGAAAAGGAGAAGGGATTGTAGGAAGAAGAAGGCATGAAAAGGAGAAGGGAATGTAGGAAGAAGAAGGCATGAAAAGGAGAAGGGAATGTAGGAAGAAGAAGGCATGAAAAGGAGAAGGGGAATGTAGGAAGAAGAAGGCATGAAAAGGAGAAGGGAATGTAGGAAGAAGAAGGCATGAAAGGAGAAGGAGAAGGGAATGTAGGGAAAAAGAAGAAGGGGCATGAAAAGGAAAAGGGAAATGTAGGAAGAAGAAGGCATGAAAAGGAGAAGGAATGTAGGAAGAAGAAGGCATGAAAAGGAGAAGGGAATGTAGGAAGAAGAAGGCATGAAAAGGAGAAGGGAATGTAGGAAGAAGAAGGCATGAAAAGAAAAGAGAAGGGAATGTAGGAAGAAGAAGGCATGAAAAGGAGAAGGGAATGTAGGAAGAAGAAGGCATGAAAAGGAGAAGGGAATGTAGGAAGAAGAAGGCATGAAAAGGAGAAGGAATGTAGGAAGAAGAAGGCATGAAAAGGAGAAGGGAATGTAGGAAGAAGAAGGCATGAAAAGGAGAAGGGAATGTAGGAAGAAGAAGGCATGAAAAGGAGAAGAAGGAATGTAGGAAGAAGAAGGCATGAAAAGGAGAAAGGGAATGTAGGAAGAAGAAGGCATGAAAGGAGAAGGGAATGTAGGAAGAAGAAGGCATGAAAAGGAAGAAGGAAGAAAGAAGAGAAGGGAATGTAGGAAAAGGAGAAGGGAATGTAGGAAGAAGAAGGCATGAAAAGGAGAAGGGAATGTAGGAAGAAGAAGGCATGAAAAGGAGAAGGGAATGTAGGAAGAAGAGAAGAAAAGAGAAGGAATGTAGGAAAAGGCATGAAAAGGAGAGAGGGAATGTAGGAAGAAGAAGAAGGCATGAAAAGGAGAAGGGAATGTAGGAAGAAAGGCATGAAAAGGAGAAGGGAATGTAGGAAGAAGAAGGCATGAAAAGGAGAAGGGAATGTAGGAAGAAGAAGGCATGAAAAGGAGAAGGGAATGTAGAAAGAAGGCATGAAAGAAGAAGGGAAGAAGGGAATGTAGGAAGAAGAAGGAAGGAAGAAGGCATGAAAAGGAGAAGAGAAGGAAGAAGGCATGAAAGGAAAAGGAGAAGAGGAATGTAGGAAGAAGAAGGCATGAAAAGGAGAAGGGAATGTAGGAAGAAGAAGGAAGAAGAAGGCATGAAAAGGAGAAGGAATGTAGGAAGAAGAAGGCATGAAAAGGAGAAGGGAATGTAGGAAGAAGAAGGCATGAAAAGGAGAAGAATGTAGGAATGTAGGAAGAAGAAGGCATGAAAAGGAGAGAAAGGGAATGTAGGAAGAAGACATGTAGGAAGAAGAAGGCATGAAAAGGAGAAGGGAATGTAGGAAGAAGAAGGCATGAAAAGGAGAAGGGATTGTAGGAAGAAGAAGGCATGAAAAGGAGAAGGGAATGTAGGAAGAAGAAGGCATGAAAAGGAGAAGGGAATGTAGGAAGAAGAAGGCATGAAAAGGAGAAGGGAATGTAGGAAGAAGAAGGCAAGAAAAGGGAAAAGGAGAAGGGAATGTAGGAAGAAGAAGGAGGAGAAGGAATGTAGGAAGAAGAAGGCATGAAAAAAAAGGAGAAGAAGGAATGTAGGAAGAAGAAGGCATGAAAAGGAGAAGGGATTGTAGGAAGAAAAAGGCATGAAAAGGAGAAGGGATTGTAGGAGGGAGAAGGCATGAAATTGAGAAGGGAATGTATGAAGGCGAACCACAAAGGAAGTTAATGACAATTGTAGGAAGAAGAAAAAAAAAAAAAAAAAAAAAGAATGCTTGCTTAGAATTTGAGGTCTGAAAAGATTGGGTCAATAACAGGAAAAAGACAAGCCACTTCCTATTAATTATATTAAGGCATTGAAGATCTGAAGCCTTAGACTTCAAATATTTCAAAGAGACTCTCTCTCTCTCTCTCTCTCTCTCTCTCTCTCTCTCTCTCTCTCTCTCTCTCTCTCTCGTTTAAGCTTCAGCTCCAGACTTTTATCGACTAACGAGACACTTCCTACTGTATATCTAAGAAGATGAAGGCATGGAATATTTAAGGTCTAAGTCTTCATAGAATATTTGAAGTCCAAGGCTTCAGATCTTCAATGCCATAAGTTTTTAAAATCTATCTGTCTACTTTTCAGAAGTAACACAGACTAGAACCATTACTGTTATCATTACTACTACTACTACTGAGTTTTGCCGTTCACTCTTCATATTTATCAAACCATACCTGAACTTTATATCTGCTTATGGCCTCTAACGGAAAATAATTGTGTTATTATTATTATTATTATTATTATTATTATTATTATTATTATTATTATTATTATCTGGTCGAGGCATTCCAGTTTTAATTATATAATGGGTTTAGACTGAAAGATCCCTGACACTCACGTTTGCTATTTGCTTTCAATTATCTCTCTCTCTCTCTCTCTCTCTCTCTCTCTCTCTCTCTCTCTCTCTCTCTCTCTCTCTCTCTCTCTCTCTCTGAATACTGGAAGATCAAGGGCAATCTCTTCCCACATTTTTTGCTATTATTATTATTATTATTATTATTATTATTATTATTATTATTATTATTATTATTATTATCTGTTCGAGGCATTCCAGTCTTAATTATATAATGGGTTTATACTGAAAGGTCCCTGATACGTTTGCTATTTGCTTCCAATCTCTCTCTCTCTCTCTCTCTCTCTCTCTCTGAATACTGGAAGATCAAGAGCAATCATCTTCCCACATTTCATCCCAAGGCTCAGGAGAAGCCAGGAAGGAGTGCGAGAGGAGACTGGCCATCTAATCGTGTTTAACAAGGCATTGCTAATTACGTGCTCTACCTGTGATGGGACCCCTGGCGGCCTGCGTGACAAACTACCGGCTAGTTGGGTCTCCAGCCACCAGGGGGTGACAGTATCGTACGGGCCCTCGCCGTCGGAGGGCCCTCAAATACCATTAAACGGCACTTATTACTCCTTCGAAAATTAGCCCGGCGCGGCCCCTGGGCACAGCGGCAGCAAGCGTTTCGTGGGTATGCTACCTGTTAAGGAAGCCGGCGATCACCCGGAGGAGGAACTGGAATTGGAATTGGAATGCTACATTTAGGCCACAGGTCAGGCGCTGGGACCTATGACGTCATTATGCGCTGAGAATAATGTTGAAATGATTCTTCGGAGAGGGTGGAGAAAAAGTTAAGTATACCTTAGTTTTACCAGACCACTGAGCTGATTAACAGCTCTCCTAGTGCTGGCCCGAAGGATTAGACTTATTTTACGTGGCTAAGAACCAATTGGTTACTTAGCAACGGGACCTACAGCTTATTGTGGAATCCGAACCACATTATAGCGAGAACTGAATTTCTATCACCAGAAATAAATTCCCCTAACTCTTCATCAGCCGGCCGCGGGAATTGAACTCCGGCCCATCGAGTGATAGTCTGAAGCTCAACCGGCTCGGCCAACAAAGGGCTCGGAGAGGGTGGAAAGTAAGGTGGAAGAAAGAGAACACGAAGGGCGGTACAGTAAAAGGAATGAACGGGATTGCAACTAGGGGGCGAAGGGGTGATGCAAAGAACCTTAAATAATGCCTACAGTGCACCGCATGAGGTGCTGACAACACCAGCCCCTAAGGGACACCTGAAGAAGGTGCGTCAATAATTTTGCCATGTTCGAAAACTGACTGATTGATTTATGAAACTGAGGCTGTCAAGCCAAGCTCTAGGGCACTTTCGGCCATTCAGCGCTTCAGACTGTGAAAAGAGGGGAGGGGGGTCGGTTGGAGTGGTTAGACAGCACGATAGAGAGATCCAGGAAATAACGGAGATGAAGAACAAAGATCTAAAGGTAGAACTTGGAGAAAACCCCTCCGCTGCACCACGAGGTAAAAGTTAAAAGTGAAGAAATTAAGCGGGAATGGAGGTAAAGTAAAAGACTAAAAAGTGGCAACAGCTAGGGGCCGGAGGGCGCTGCAAACACCCTTTAGTAATGCTTTCGGTGCACCACCTGAGGTGCACTGGTGGCACAACCCCCCCACCCACCCCTTCCCCTTACTGGCCTTGTCTGAAGTTACCGGCATGTTTTGCAAAGCAATGAAAACAAAAGAATTTTATCTGCAGTCACTCGATTGTTATACAGACATAAGCCACTCGTGTCCACATTATCCTCCTGTAAGTCATATTATTTAAGGATAAACCGAAGGTCTGGCGCGCATGCGTCTGGTATTTCTTCGGTTGGAGCACATGCGTCTAGTGTCTTTGGTTGGTGCGCATGCGTCTAGTATGTTTGGTTGGAGTGCATGCGTCTAGTATATTCGGTTGGAGCGCATGCGTCTGGTATTGCTGATATCTCCGGCTGGCGCGCATGCGTCTAGTACGTTCGGTTGGAGCGCATGCGTCTAGTACGTTCGGTTGGAGCGCATGCGTCTAGTACGTTCGGTTGGAGCGCATGCGTCTGGTATTGCTAGTATCTTCGGCTGGCGCGCATGTGTCTGGTATCTTCGGTTGGAGGGCATGCGTCTGGTATTGCTAGTATCTCCGGCTGGCGCGCATGCGTCTAGTATGTTCGGTTGGAGCGCATGCGTCTGGTATTGCGAGTATCTTCGGCTGGCCGCCAACCAAAGATACCAGATGCATGCACGCCAGCGGCTGGTACCTTCGGCTGGAGCGCATGCGTCTGGTATCTTCAGCTGGAGCGCATGCGTCTGGTATCTTCGGTTGGTGCGTATGCGTCTGGTATTGCTAGTACCCTCGGCTGGTGCGCACGCGTCTGGTACCTTCGGCTGGCGCGCAAGCGTCTGGTATCTTCGATTGTCACGCATGCCTCTGGTACCGTCGGCTGGCGCGCATGGGTCTATGTATTACTATTTTTATAGTATCTTCGGCTGGCGCGCATGCGCCTGGTATCTTCGGCTATCAGCCAGCCCAGTCCCTCTGCACCCGAAATCACGCTCGGTTCCCCCGCTCCCCGAGAGGCAAATCAGGTGAACTTTGTTTCTGATGCGATAGCGATGTAAACAAAGCACTGGGGGATTCGGTGCGAGTATCAGGATTATGTAGTTGTGCTCTCTTACTGCTGGCTTTGTAGTAGTTTGTTGCTTTGTTCGTTTGTGTAGGGGCATAACCTACGGCCATTTCATCAAATCTATATGTTAGTTCATATATAAAAGAATTATTTACGTTTTATATCACGTAAAACAAATTCTAATTATTGATTATGCAAGACTTATCCTCGTATTTGCGCAGTTTCTCTCTCTCTCTCTCTCTCTCTCTCTCTCTCTCTCTCTCTCTCTCTCTCTCTCTCATTTCATCCCTATTTCCCTATCAATCATGCAGCAACGACGGTAAATTTGTCAGAATTATATAAGCAATGCTGTCATACTCTCTCTCTCTCTCTCTCTCTCTCTCTCTCTCTCTCTCTCTCTCTCTCTCTCTCTCTCATTTCATCCCTATTTCCCTATCCATCATGCAGCAACGACGGTAAATTTGTCAGAATTACATAATTAACGATGTCTCTCTCTCTCTCTCTCTCTCTCTCTCTCTCTCTCTCTCTCTCTCTCTCTCTCTCTCTCTCACTGAGGGACCTGGGGCAACCCGAACGAACTGTAAGGTAATGTCTCTCTCTCTCTCTCTCTCTCTCTCTCTCTCTCTCTCTCTCTCTCTCTCTCATTTCATCCCTATTCCCCTTACCATCACCGCAAGGAATGCAAATCTCTCAGAGTTACATAAGCAATCCTTTCACAGTTATTCAGAATGTTATATTCCAAATTCAGAAGTCACAAAGTTAACCGTAATTCCCTACAAATAATTACACGTGCATGCCACTAACTCCTTGCGTGCGTAAGTCAGCAGAATTGCCTGCGCTCATTATTCAAATTTGCCCGCTATTTCTCGACTTCTTCCTGGTACATACTATTAA
>NC_089781.1:24510380-24512880 GCF_040412425.1 Macrobrachium rosenbergii
TGCTTCCCTGTTTAAATCCTTGTACTTCCTTGTTTAAATCCTTGCATTTCCTTGTTTAAATCCTTGTACTTCCTTCTTTAAGTCCTTGTGCTTTCTTACTTAAATCCTTGTACTTCCTTGTTTAAATCCTTGTACTTCCTTGTTTAAATCTTTGTACTTCCTTGTTTAAATCCTTGTACTTCCCTGTTTAAATCCTTGTACTTCTTCATTTAAATCCTTGTACTTCCTTGTTTAAATCCTTGTACTTCCTTATTTAAATCCTTGTACTTCCTTGTTTAAATCCTTGTACTTCCTTGTTTAAAACCTTGTAATTCCTTATTTAAATCCTTGTACTTCCTTCTTTAAGTCCTTGTGCTGTCTTACTTAAATCCTTGTACTTCCTTGTTTAAATCCTTGTACTTCCTTGTCTAAAACCCTGTAATTCCTTATTTAAATCATTGTACTTACTTATTTAAATCCTTGTACTTCCTTATTTAAATCCAAGGTCTTTGGAACTCTCCAATGATAGGGTACCCCTGGTCCCGAAAGTTCCAGCAGGAATGTTTTGATGTTTTGATTTCGATTTTAGTTTAACTTCAACTTTATATTTCATTACTTCTGCTTCGTCACCCACCCACCCCCATCCATGGAGAAACCCTAGTTTTGCTCCATGACATGTGTGTGTGTGCGTATTGTAAGCGTACACTTTGAAAAACATCCTTGTGATACATTCGTATATATCTTAATGACATTTTAATTTTAGCCTCTTCCAGAGAATTCGTTACATCTCTTACTAATTTGCTAAAATTACTGCTATTAAGACCTTCAATAAATTATATTCTATCTACTAAATAACTAACTGTATATGTCATCGTTGTGTTTTTTTGTTGTAATAATTATAACATTTACCTAGAACTGTGGAATATCCAATGGGAAAATGTTATCCTGAACTCTCATAGCAAATGAGAGACATGACGAAAAAGTAATTCCGACCTCCATATTAAATGAGAACCGTGACAAATCACACTCCTAACCACAATATCAAATGGCATATATAACACACCTCACCTGAAACATGAGTTTAACATGAGGGTCAGCACGATCAGAATGACATTACAACAACTGTATTAAGAAAAATATCAGAAGCAAGACAGTTAAAGCAAACTCTCTCTCTCTCTCTCTCTCTCTCTCTCTCTCTCTCTCTCTCTCTCTCTCTCTCTCTCTCTCTCTACGACTATTCAGAAAGGGTATCAATTTTCCTCAGGTATTGTAAACTTCATACATACCTGTCGTAACTTATTATTTATTCTCGTCTCTGCTTAAAATGTCCCTTTAGAATGAGCAAATTGCTATATATTATAATTTTGTCTTCTCTCTCTCTCTCTCTCTCTCTCTCTCTCTCTCTCTCTCTCTCTCTCTCTCTCTCTCTCTCTGCTTAAACTTAGAAGACAACAGGAATGCAATGGCAGAACATTGAGCTATTTTTATTATCACTACCATATTCATTTCGAAAGCAACAAAATCATCAAAAAAAACCACGAAGCAACTTTGAATTCCACCTTGAAAAGCCAACCAAAATAAGCGTGATGTCATCCTTATCTCTTAATGAACCTCAATGGACGGATCACAGTCTTGGTTACTCGCTTCCCACACGGTTGGTCGAGTTATCTGAGAGTACTTTCGTTTTTCTCTCTTTCTTCCTTCCCCTCTCTCTCTTTCTTTCTTCTGACCGATAAGCGGGCACCGGTAAATCTACGGTGTGCCGCCAGGCGGTCTCTGCTAATTAAGAACTCAGGACAGTCTCGCCGAGACTTGGTAACTGACAGCAAAAATGATTCTCTTTCTTATAACTCTGATGCATCTCTGAAGACGATCTGAATTGCATTCGTAAACAGGGCGAGATTTCTGCTTGCATTTTTCTGAGCGCAGAGGCCGCTGCTGGGCTGGGTTGTGAGAAATGTATATTAAGACATATTATTTTATAAGGCTAAAACGTTGTGAAGTTTAATCAGTTGTTTAATGTAAAGAGCAATAAAGAAATGTGCAATGTTGACAAATTTGTAAAAATCGTAATGGACCAATCTTGAATTATTTGTGTTGGTGGTATATCTAGGACCTTTTAAATGGTGTAAAGCATGTGAATCTATGGATGTTGTCTTTGTAAGTCATCTTGACATACTTCATAAATATTCTGTAGTTTCTGTATTTCTCGAATGTACTCTCATACGCCCGAAAGGGGTCGCTAGAGTTTTTAATAAAATCATTGAAACCTTTTGGCAAACTAATGTCCTTTTCTAGCCCAGGCTAGAAAAAGATCAAGAAAGGAACAAGTGGTAAGAATGGTGTGGCCTGACAGCGAAAGAAAGAAAGAAAGAAAAATAAAATTTGTCTTGAAGGGTAAAAAATTATGGTATGAAAATCAGGAAAACAGAAGCAAGAAAAGGATTCCAAAACGTGACAGAAGTGGGAAAAGAACAGATGCAATTTGGTCTTCGCAGTCAAGTTTTCAGAAAGCAGCCAT
>NC_089781.1:24517880-24537880 GCF_040412425.1 Macrobrachium rosenbergii
GAATAAGGAGACAAAATAAAATATGGTTTGTGTCCCTTTCTCCACAGGCTAATACCTTAAGGAATGTTTACTTTTGTCTGTGTTCTAATCGTCCTTGTCAATGTCTTATAGACTATCAACCGGTCTACTTGTGAAGTAATTAACCTATCTACCTGTACGCCGTCCTAACCGCACATATACAAATGCATTTCAAACGCCATTTGTTTTGACTAAATATAATACACATTTCTACTTCACATACTGCACATACTGTGGTCGACGCTTCAAGTACCGCCATCATCATCATCATCATCATCATCTGGTTACAAAAGTCGTAGCCATTTACAGCACCTCTAAACCCGCAATAAAAATGTCAGCTTCCTGTATGGCGTCACTGTCCTTACTGTTGGTAGGCAATTACAGTTTCCTTTGCATTCCTCGCCTATCTCATCGTTGTTAAGAGAATATTATTAGCGCATCTTTCTCCCGTTCGTTTACCGTCATGTTGACTGTCATCAGTGACATCAACAGCGTCGACTTCTTTTTACTTACTGACATCATCATCTTCATCACCACTGTCCTCAGCTCAACTCTCACTGCTGAAGTCGGTTTTCATCACTGCCATCGATTATCATTGATGTTTTTGCTGTTTTCATCACTGCCATCAGTCATCAACAATGACCTGGCAGTTGTCATCACTACCATCGATCATCAACTCTGACCTGGCAGTTTTCATCACTGCCATCAATCATCAATACTGACCTAGAAGTTATCATCACTGCCATCAGTTAAAACATCACTAACCTAGCTGTTATGGTCACTGCTATCAGCTATCATTACTAATCTGGCTGTTATGATCACTGCCACCAGCTATCATCACTGACCTAGCTGTTATCATTACTGCCATCAGTTATCATACTGACTAGCTGTTATGATCACTGCTATCAGCTATCATCACTGACCTAGCTGTTATCATTATTGCCATCAGTTATCATTACTTACCTAGCCGTTATGATCACTACCATCAACTGTCATTAGTGACCTAGTTGTTATAATCACTGCCATCAACTACCATTATTGACCTAGCTGTTATGATCACTGCTATCAACTGTCATCACTGACCTAGCTGTTATCATTACTGCCATCAGTTATTAGTGCTGACTTCATAGTTATCATCACTGCCATCAATCAATACTGACCTAATAGTTATCATCACTGCCATCAATCAATACTGACCTAGCAGTTATCATCACGGCCACCAATCAGTACTGACCTAGCAGTTATCATCACCTCCATCAATCAATACTGACCCAGCAGTCATCATCACCGCCATCAATCAATACTGACCCAGCAGTTATCATCACTGCCCCAGTATCAACAATGACCATGCAGGTATCATCACCGTCATCAGACATCAACCTGACCTGGCAGTTATTACCATTGCCATTAATCAACACTGACCTAGCACTTATTTTCGTCACCGCCATCACTAAGGTCATCGCCAGGCTTGACAATCCACGTTATCATTGCGTCTAGGATCTAAAGTACGGCTCCAGACGTTATCTCACCATATCTTGCTTGGTTAAACAAGGTAGTCTGTTTCCCCACAGTGTTCTTCTCAGGGCCTGCAAAGTGCTAACACAGTGTTCTTCCAGGGCCTGCAAAATGTGAACACTGTACTCTGCTTTGGACCTGCAAATGCGAACGCAGTATTTTGCTTATGGCCTGCAAGTTGCGAACAGTGTTCTTCTCTGAACCTGCAAGATGCGATCACTGTTCTCCTCAGGACCTGAAAGAGAGCACAGTGTTCTGCTTAGGGCCTGCAAAATGTGAATACAGTGTTCTGCATAAGCCCAGCAAAGTTCAAACGCAGTGTTCTGCTTGGGGGCCTGCAAAATGCGAACACAGTGTATCGCTGATGGCATGCAAAATGTGAACAAAGTGCTTTCTCATTAGGGCATGCAAAATCCGAACACAGTGCTCTACTTGGAGCGAGCAAAATCCGAACACCGTGTTCTGCTAAAGACACATTAACCTAGTCTTACTTTGCTAAATTATTGTTAAAACAGATCTTCAATGTGGTACATTCTGTTTACCACCATGTTAGAATTTCTTCATTAATCCTCTTCCCTCTCTCTCCATGCTACCTTTTTCTACACCGATCCCTTCTCTCTCTCTCTCTCTCTCTCTCTCTCTCTCTCTCTCTCTCTCTCTCTCCTACTCCGCTTCTAACACCCGCCCTCTGTGCTAGAGGATTTACGCCGGGAGACCCTGCATACGACAGATACTACCTGAAGGCACTTGTTATTCTTGACACAAACCCCTTCTCCGTCAGTACGAGTCTGAGTCTCCCTTCTCCGTCAGTACCCGAGTCTCAGACACGATTTACGATGATCAGGGCCTCATGAGTGAGGTCGGGTTTAAAAGGGCCTGCCTCTCTCTCTCTCTCTCTCTCTCTCTCTCTCTCTCTCTCTCTCTCTCTCTCTCTCTCTCTCTCTTTCAGAGACGATTTACGATGATCAGGACCTCATGAGTGAGGTCGGGTTTAAAAGGGCCTGCCCTCTCTCTCTCTCTCTCTCTCTCTCTCTCTCTCTCTCTCTCTCTCTCTCTCTCTCTCTCCTCTTTTTACCACTTTATTTTTTGTATTTGCTTACGTCATCGCGGTAGTCCTGCTGTTTCATGTCTTCCTTTCTCACGTTACTTTTTATCCCTTCTTTGCGTTTTTACTGACGTCATCAGTGTGGTATTACAATTCATGGCTTTCTCTGCCCTCTTTTACTCAATACTTGTATATTTTTTTTTACTTGTTATTTTTCTTTCTCATCTCTATTTTTTTTTACTTGTTATTGTTCTTTCTCATGTCGTTTCAGGCTTTCATCGACTTTTACCATACAGTACATTTTATCGTTTTTATTTTCGGATTACATATATTTATCATCTCTTATTTTTCTATTTTTCTTTTTATTTTGTCTGAGAAAATTCTAGCTTGCTAAATCCTCAGTTCAGTCTTCTCTGTTGTTATTATTATTATCATTATTATTATTATTATTATTAAGAAAGAAAACGAAGCCTATTTATACATAACAGGCTTACAGAGGGACCCTTGACTAGAAATTGAGGCTTCCAAAGAATATAGTGTTCTTTTGGAAGAAATTACAAAAGATTAATAAGAAATACAGAAAGAAGAGATCAGTGGTTAAAAAAAAAAGATAAATTAATAAATAAACAGACAAAAAAATATTAATAAAGTATTAAAAGAACACGGAGAATTATTTTAGTTAATATCGTATTGTCTTTCATCTCCTATACGTCTCTTTCTCAAATTCCGAGGTTCTACCTTTCGTGGAAGAAGGGTTGCAAAAGACCGAATAGGAGAGAGAGAGAGAGAGAGAGAGAGAGAGAGAGAGAGAGAGAGAGAGAGAGAGAGAGAGAAGTGATTCATGGAATACGGATGAAAGTGCTTACCAACGCATGAGTGACAGAAGTAAACTAAGGGAAGGGGTTTCACCTCACGGCTTAACAATACCTCCCACTTACCTCAAAGAAGAGATGGACTTGGAAGTATAATAATAATAATAATAATAATAATAATAATAATAATAATAATAATAATAATAATAAACAGAGAAGAATGAATGAGTATTGAGCAAACTAGAATTTCTCTGACAGGAAAAATGTAGGAGTGAAATAATAGATTCTAAATGTGTAACAAGAAAATAAAACAAGCAAACTAACAAGTGAAAATAATGCAAGTATTCTCTCTCTCTCTCTCTCTCTCTCTCTCTCTCTCTCTCTCTCTCTCTCTCTCTCTCGAGTTTGTCTTCATGGATTATCACATACCTGTCGATGAACTTACCATACGTTCATTTGCCTTCTCTCTCTCTCTCTCTCTCTCTCTCTCTCTCTCTCTCTCTCTCTCTCTCTCTCTCTCCAAGTTCTTCTTTGGAGGGGTGGCTAGAGCTCTCGGCTAGCACGCTGTTGGCCCAGCTTTCGAGTCTCCGTCCGGCCAATGAAGAATTAGAGGAATTTATTTCTGGTGACAGAAATTCATTTCTCGTCATAATGTGGTTCGGATTCCACAATAAGCTGCAGGTCCCGTTGCTAGGTAACCAACTGGTTCTTAGCCACGTAAAATAAGTCTAATTCTTCGGGCCAGCCCTAGGAGAGCTGTTAATCAGCTCAGTGGTCTGGCTAAACTAAGATATACTTAACTTTCTCTCTCTCTCTCTCTCTCTCTCTCTCTCTCTCTCTCTCTCTCTCTCTCTCTCTCTCTCTCTCTCTCTTTATTTTTTACAAAAATAAACTATGAAAGAGATCCATTTTGAGTTTTTTTTTTTTTTTTTGCTGGACTATAAAACGCAATGTTTCATGGGTACTGTCTTGTGATTGGGTAGGAGTAGGAGACGAGGAGGCCGCAGTGACACAGTGGGGAATCTGGAACTTTCGTTTACTCCTATCGATAAGGTATTTATGGTTACAGTCACTAACAACAAGAATCGAAATGTTAATATCAATTTAACAGCTGCATTGACGAAAACTAGTATGGATTGGATTACAGAACTTAGGCCAGCGGCCAAGCGCTGGGACCTATGAGTTCATTCAGCGCCGAAAGGGGAACTGAGAGTAAAGAGTTTGAAAGGCGTAGCATGAGGGGAAAACACCTCGCAGCTGCACCAAGGGACAATTGTTAGAGAGGGTGGAAAGGAGGATGGTAGAAAGGTAATATGAAAGGAGGTACAGTAAAAGGAATGAAAGAGGTTGCAGCTAGGGGCCGAAGGGACGTTACAAAGGATGTTAAGTAATGCCTACAGCGCACCCCGTGAGGTTCACTGACGGCACACCCCCTCTACGGGTTTCAAGATCCTCTTGTGCTGCTAATTCAGAAACCTCGCTCTCTCCGCTCTCAAACTCCCGAATGAAATACAAGTAAGAGCGACGGCAACATAACTCTACAAAAAAGTATGGAGTTCGACACAATAACGACATAAATCCACAATGGCCGCGGAGTTATGATAATAACGATCATAAATACGAGAGAGTGAACTACAGATGACATTAATGAGAGCATCGTCTCCCGGTAAATGCCGGTACTACTAGCAATGATGGTGGCGGTAGTGGTGGTGGTCAGAGCAGGGAATAACAACAAGGCGATAAATTCGGAGGCAAACATTTTTATATTGCACTGCACGAAGAATATGCAAAGGTGTTTGTTTAATGCAATGACGCGCGTCGCAGCAGCTGTAAAATGTTATTATCAGTGTATTTTTTTCGTTGTTATTTTTGTGCGCATAAGTCATGCTAAGCAGGAATCATGGTATTTGATATGCCCATAAGTAACATACATTATATATATATATATATATATATATATATATATATATATATATATATATATATATATATATATATATATATATATATATATATATATATGTGTGTGTGTGTGTGTGTGTGTATGTATATATATAGATACTTATGTACATATATATATATATATATATATATATATATATATATATATATATATATATAATTTATTTATACAGATAGATATTTAGTTATACATACATACATACATACATACATACATACATACATACATACATACATACATACATACATACATACATTTATATACATTTATATACACATATATATACATATATATATATATATATATATATATATATATTGGACAAAAAAAGAAAGTGAAGATAAGTAAAACTTAAATCAAAACGCATAGATAAACACATCAAAAAAACAGTAAATATATACATAAATAAACAAATGTTAATAAATTATTCAAGAAAATTAAGGATAATATTCTTAAAGCTCTCAATCAGCGTGGCATCTTCATCTGAACTGGAAAACATAAACACCAATACAACTGGCCGGAAGACTCTTCGACCTTCTTACGTCAATTAACATCAAAGACTTAAGAAACGAATAGCACGCACTAACTCTATTTAGTTCGGAAAATGAAGATCTCAAGATCTCGACATTACGACGAGAGGACAATACTCAAAAAATGGTAGATCAGATCTGAAACATCAATGAAAACGAGAAACAACCTGCAAGAGAAACATCTTCCTTGCGATAGAGAAACATCACAGCTGTTAACGAAAACGATACTACAGCTTAGAAGGATTTTGATCCCTAGAAAGATACAGCATTGTTATGGCAGCCTACTGTATTGCAGGAAATAATAACTTTCAACATACCAGCAGCTTTTTTGCGCTAATACGGCTTAGACCAGCCGGCTTTTCTTGAGAATTAAACTCAAGGGTTTATTCCTGTGGAGTGAAACTGTTTTCAAAGACGAAAAGACTTGATGCTTTGACAGATGACTCGTTTCTAAGACAGGAGGACTCATGTCTCTCCTGTACAGTACTGCCCCACAATGGAAAACTGCAGTATCTGCAAAATTTTCGAAAATGAGATATGCCACCTATTGGGCTCGTGAAACTCTAATACACAAGTTACTGCAGCTTCAGAATGATTCTTCAATGCTTTATTTAGGGCGTCTCATTTGCAGTATCTGCAAAATCAGTAGTAAGGCAAGGGAAAACTGCAGTATCTACCATTTTTCTCAGTTTTGTATTTTTGCAGGTATTGCAGTCTTCCATTTCAGGGCAGAGTACTTCGATCTGTGGTAGTAAGAATTTATATCTGTGGCAGCGACACTTGTCTCCATAACATATGGACTTACTTTAATGGCGTGAAGAACATTGCTGTGGTAAAATGACATACCGACTGGCTTTACCATAACAATGACGTCAACGCAACTGGCAAGACTGGAAGCCAGAAATGCATTCACTCCTATATTTAAATGCTATCAAATGCTATATGTAAATGCTCAGTATTTTTCTATAAGCAAGTAATATTGCTCAACATTTTGATAAGACCCCAGAATATTGCTCGGTAATTTGTCAAGCGAATAGAATATTGATAAGTAATTTGTCAAAAGACAAAGAGAATTTAATATAATTTCAGATTCTGTCAATAGCCTGGTATTTTCCAGTTGTTTTTAATATTCCGTCTTGCTCAGCATTCTACCCGAGGCACGAACCATTCTTCAGTATTTTTCCAAAACAACAAAATATTGCTCATTACTTGGCCAAGGACAGACAGCTGCTCTGTTATTTCACTAACAGCAGAGGATATTGATCAGTATTTTGTGAAAAGCACGGAATATTGCTCATTATTTTGCGAAAAGCACAGAATATTGCTCAGTATTTGGAGAACAGTATTTTGTGAAAAGCACAGAATATTGCTCATTATTTTGCGAAAAGCACAGAAAATTGCTCAGTATTTTGTAAAAAGCACAGAATATTGATCATTATTTCGCGAAAAGCACAGAATATTGCTCAGTATTTCTCGAAAAGCACAGAATATTGCTCAGTATTTCGCGAAAAGCACAGAATATCGCTCGGCATTTCGCCGAAAAGCACAGAATATTGCTCAGTATTTCGCGAAAAGCAGGGAATATTGCTCAGTATTTCGCGAAAAGCAGAGAACACTGTCGAATACTGTACTAAGAAAATACAGTCCAGCCATTACTTGACCAATCTGATTAAAATCACAGCACCTACACGTAAGTGACCAGAAATAAAAGACTCATGAGCACAGGTGTACAATCACTCACCTGAATCTAAGTGAGTGATAAAACCTGTCACAAATAACACTGCTAAACCTCGCCCCCCAACACCCCACCCCCCAACACCCACCACCCACCCCTCACCCATTTAGAGCAATAACCCAGAGCCTTGGGGCATCGTATCATTCATTAATTAGCCACACCTGGAAACACGATCCGGCCCTTTCTAACCTGGTACTCTGACATAAGATATTGCTCGATAAATCGGCGCTCTGGTACATACAATCCCGCTTGTTTATTTGCCCCCTGCGATACCCGATACACAGACAGTCCGCTAATATGCTATTCCGGTGAAAGATATTGTTCGGTAATATGCAACCCTGCTGTGCAATATTGCTCGACAACCACCCCGGGGTTGCTCTGCGCTGGGGGGAGGGGGACGGTTATTTGGAGGATGAAATTTGCTCGATAGTAAATTATTATTATTATTGAAAAAGCACGTTAAAAGAAGATGGAGAATTATTATTATTATTATTATTATTATTATTATTATTATTATTATTATTATTATTATGATCTTCTCGATTCATCCGTCGGAGGTTGCTATCAATGGCTACTAAGGAAGCATTAAATAAACTGAAGTGTTTTTTATCTTTTTATCAGTGTTTATTCGACACCAGGCAGCTAAAAAAAATTAAGAGATTATTCTCAGTTCATTGGAATTAAATCAGATGTTAGGTACCGAGACAAGTGGGTCATTCAACGACGAGAGAGAGAGAGAGAGAGAGAGAGAGAGAGAGAGAAAGAAGGGGTAGTGAAAGTATTCCTTTTTCATTCTAGTCGCTCACAAGAGAAACTTGTTAAGCACTTGGTATCGCTAAAGCGTAGTGGTTTTTTCTCTCAGTAATTACAAAGCTTACAACAAGTCATGTTATTACAAAACTTGACGTGAAAAATGCCAAGCTATATTTGTAAAATAAAACCATAAAACACTACAATCTTTGTATTTTACGCGTTTCTTCCTCAAACAGCATTAAACTGACTCTCACAATTACTAATGACCCCGATTAGTACAATTAAACAAACAATGACCGTTTCTTTCGATTAAGTACGATTAAACAAACAAGCAAACAATTCGGTCCTTTACGCGTTTCTTTCACAAACAGCATTAAACTGACTCTCACAATTACTAATGACCCTGATTAGTACAATTAAACAAACAATCTCGGTCCTTTACGCGTTTCTTTCACAAACAGCATTAAACTGACTCTCACAATTACTAATGACCCCGATTAGTACAATTAAACAAACAATCTCGGTCCTTTACGCGTTTCTTTCACAAACAGCATTAAACTGACTCTCACGATTACTAATGACCCCTATTAGTACAATTAAACAAACAATCTCGGTCCTTTACGCGTTTCTTTCACAAACAGCATTAAACTGACTCTCACGATTACTAATGACCCCGATTAGTACAATTAAACAAACAATCTTTCTATTTTACGCGTTTCTTTCACAAACAGCAATAAACCGACTCTCCCTTCCAACACTGACGATAACAATAAACAACGAAGTAAACAAATTTTTAAGAATCGAACCTACGCCTAAATTCTAACCAAATGTTACCGCAAACATAAAAAAAAACTTTTCTACAAAACCTCGTCAAATTTCTTCCTTCACTTTTCACGCAGCTCCGCTAACAGACAGACAGACAGACAGTCTCCTGGACGGTGGTAACCAACGAAGATGCTACACGCGTAAATAACAAATAAAAACAAATGAAACAAATAAAAACAAATTAAACAAATAAAATTAAATTAAACAAATAAAAACAAATTAAACAAATAAAAACAAATGCAACAAATAAAAACAAACAAAAACAAATGAAACAAATAAAAACAAATTAAATAAATAAAAACAAATTAAATAAAAACAAATTAAACAAATAAAAACATATGAAATGATTAAAAGCAAATGAAACTAATAGAAACACAAGAAACAAACAAAAACAAATGAAACTAATAGAAACACACGAAACAAAAACAAACAAATGAAACAAATATAAACAAAGGAAACAAAGAAAAACACATGTGAAAACGTGAAACAAATAAAAACAAATGAAACAAATACAAAGAAATAAAACAAATAAAAACAAATGAAACAAATAAAAACAAAAGAAAAAATAAAAACACACGAGCTCTCTCCGTGTTTCAGGTCGGAAGATTTACGAGGTGGTCAGTGGCCATAGGCATTATTGCCGAGAGGGCCTTGGGAGTTGTTTATTGCTTAAAATATAAGATATGATGATTAAATTCTCGTAAAAATGAGAAAATGCATAGAATGTGTTCAAGGGAAATATCTACGGAGCCATGGGTAATTAATAGCAGTGAGATCCATAATGATGGTGATGATGATTTTGCAATGAGGAGAAGCAAAGAAAATGATGATGAAAATGGTGATGAACAAGTACATGGACACGGTAAAAATGAGAAAATGCATAGAATGTGGGTAATTAACGGCAGTGATATAGAGAATGATGATGATGATGATTTTGCAATGAAGAGAAACAAAGCAAAATGATGATGATGATGATGAATAAGTACATGGACATGGTAAAAATTAAAATGCATAGAATTTGGGTAATTAATATCAGTGAGATCCATAATGATGATGATGCTGATTTTGCAATGAAGAGAAGCAAAGAAAATGATGATGATGATGATGATGATGATGGTGATGATGATGAATAAGTACATGGACATGGTAAAAATGAGAGAATGCATAGAATTTGGTAATTAATATCAGTGAGATCCATAATGATGATGATGATGATTTTGCAATGAAGAGAAGCAAAGAAAATGATGATGATGATGATGATGGTGATGATGATGAATAAGTACACGGACATGGTAAAAATGAGAAAATGCATAAAATTTGGTAATTAATATCAGTGAGAGCCATAATGATGGTGCTGATGATTTTGCAATGAAGAGAAGCAAAGAAAATGATGATGATAATGATGATGATGATGATGATGATGAACAAGTACATGAACATGGTAAAAATGAGAAAATGCATAGAATTTGGTAATTAATATCTACGGAGACATAATGATGGTGCTGATGATTTTGCAATGAAGAGAAGAAAGAAAATGATGATGATGATGATATGATGATGATGATGATGAACAAGTACAAAATGGTAAAAATGAGAAAATGATGATGATGATGAAATGATGCAATGGGTAATTAATAGCAGTGAGACATGAACATGATGATTATGCTGCAATGAATAAGCAAAGCAAAATGATGATGATGATGATGATGATGATGATGATGCAATAATAAGCACATGAACATGGTGATTATGCAATAATAATAAGCACAGCAGAATGATGATGAAATAATGATAACTACAGCACATTGATGATGAGTCAATGATGATACGTACAGCAAAATGGTGAAATAATGATAAATACAGCAATAATAATAAGCACAGCAGAAAATTGATGAGTCAATAATGATAAGTACAGAAAAATGATAAAATAATGATAAATACAGCAAAATGATGATGATGATCCTAACATGATAAGTACAGCAAAATGGTGATGATGATGCAATAAGATAAGTTCATCAAAATGATGATGAAGATACAATAATAACAAGCACAACAAAATGATGATATGATGATACTGCAATAATGAAAAGTACGGAAAAATGATGATGATGATGATAAGAACGGAAAAATGATGATGATGATGATGATGATGCAATAATAATAAGTAAAGGAAAATTATGATAATGACGCAATAATGATAAATACAACAAAATAATGATGATAATCTAATAAACAATGAGTTCAACCTTCCCAGAACGAATGCTTGAATAATAATAATAATAATAATAATAATAATAATAATAATAATAATAATAATAATAATAATAATAATAATAATAATAATAAAATGGTAAGGCTCTCGAAAGCTCTCGTTTTGTATATATATTTTTATATACATTCACACCTACACCATTGTGGATTTCTTCAATAATAATAATAATAATAATAATAATAATAATAATAATAATAATAATTCGAATATAATTCTCTCAACTACCTCGTACTCCAAGAACAACCGCACTACAGGAGATGAATTGAATTGAACTGAATACAGAATTTAGGCCGAGGGCCAAGCACTGGGACCTACGAGGTCATTCAGCGCTGAAACGGAAATTGACAGTGAGGAGTTTGAAAGGTGTAACGGGAGGAAAACCTCGCAAAGATAATATGAAAGGAGTTACTGTAAAAGGAACGAAAGGGGTTGCACCTAGGGGCCTAAGGAAGGCACGCCGCAAAGAACCTTAAGTAATAATGTCTACAGTGCACCGCATAAGGTGTACTGACGGCACTAACCCCCTAAGGGACACAACGGGAGATGGGAGTCGAGACAGACAACGACGGCTGATCAATACAGGGTCAGATTACCCTCATACGAAGAGGCGGAGGGACGTGCTGGGACCAAGATCTCTTATCTAGGAGGGGTCAGGTCAGTCGCCGACTGGAAATTTCAATTCGCTTCTATTCTCGAGTCTTTATTCCCGTCTCGGTTCGCTTGGCGGCGACAGATGATGATGATTAATGTTGATGCTTCTGTAGGGTATCCAATGGCGGTTCTGTATAATCGGAGTGGAATGGGATATAGAGTTTAGGCCAAAGGTCAAGCAGTGGGGCTTACGAGGTCATTCAGAGCTGGAAAGGAAATTGAGAGAAGTGGGTTTGAAAGGTGTAACAGGAGGAAACACTTCGCAGTTGCACTATGAAATAATCGTTAGGAGATGGTGGACAGCAAGATGTAAGAATAGAATATGAATGGAGGTACAGTAAAAGGAACGAAATTAGCTGCAGCTAGGGACCTAAGGAAGGGACACTACAAAGAGTCTTTGGTAATGCCTACAGTGCATCGCGTGAGGTGCACTGACGGCACTAACACCCTACGGGGGTTCTGTATAATCGACAATGCGGTTCTTCAGCTTCCGTGACTGATGTTAATATTAGGTATCTCAGATGACTCAGATGAGAGGTTAATCCACAATTAAATTGTGATAACTTACTTGTTTCTGTGTGCTATATGATAAAAATGAAATTCTGGAAAATATCTTGTATTTGTTACTAAGATGATATACGGAAATATATTCTCTCTCTCTCTCTCTCTCTCTCTCTCTCTCTCTCTCTCTCTCTCTCTCATATGATTTACACATGCAAAAAACACATGCAAAAACAAACAAACATTACACACACACACACACACACACACACACACACATATATATATATATATATATATATATATATATATATATATATATATATATATATATATATATATACTGTATAATATATATATATATATATATATATATATATGTACTTGCTCAATTTTCGTTTCTTTGCACAATGCAACATACCCATTTATAGAAGGACTATATATATATATATATATATATATATATATATATATATATATATATATATATATGTACTTGCTCAATTTTCGTTTCTTTTGCACAATGCAACATACCCATTTATAGAAGGACTATATATATATATATATATATATATATATATATATATATATATATATATGTACTTGCTCCAATTTTCGTTTCTTTGCACAATGCAACATACCCATTTATAGAAGGACTATATATATATATATATATATATATATATATATATATATATATATATATATACTGTATAATATATATATATATATATATATATATATATATATATATATATATATATATATATATATATATATATATGTACTTGCTCAATTTTCGTTTCTTTGCACAATGCAACATACCCATTTATAGAAGGACTATATATATATATATATATATATATATATATATATATATATATATATATATATATATATATATATATATATATATATATATGTACTTGCTCAATTTTCGTTTCTTTGCACAATGCAACATACCCATTTATAGAAGGACTATATATATATATATATATATATATATATATATATATATATATATATATATATATATTATATAATTTTGTTTCTTTGCACAATGCAACATACCCATTTATAAAGGATATATATATATATATATATATATATATATATATATATATATATATATATATATATATATATATATATATATATATATACATATATATATATATATATATATATATAATATATATATATATATATATAAGTACATATATATATATATATATATATATATATAATATATATATATATATATATATATATTATATATATATATATATATATATATATGTGTGTAGTCCTTCCATAAAGGGTTATGTCGGATAAGTGCAAAGGAACAAAAATTGAACAAGTCCCAGAGTCTATTAATATATATATATATATATATATATATATATATATATATATATATATATATATATATATATATATATATATAAACCATGTAGTATAAACCAACAGAATAAGAAAACTGACACAAAGTGAATGACGAAGCTCTGTAAGTAAAGAAATAAGGAACAATACAAATTACAAATTATATTGTGCTTGATAACTTCAACAAACCACAACCCAGATGAAGAGAAAAGCTGGAAATTCAAGCGCACAGTCAAGCCATGACAATTCACAATAAAATTAACATTTGAAATTAAAATTAAAGAATGAAAAAATTTTATTTTCACCATAACATACACAACTGCAGCAAACAACGATATTTTTACAATAAAAAAATTAAAACAAAAAATAAAATATGAAAAAAAGTAATATTTCATTTTCACCATAACATACACAGTTGCACGAACAGCGACTGTTTATTTCGGGGAGGTGACACCACCTCCCCTACCCCCTTCCCTCCCTACCCTGACTCCCCCCCCCCCTCCTCTCCCTCCCTCGTGCATAGAGATCGGGAATATCAATCGGGCGACCGTTTTGCGACCCAATTGACACTTTTATTATGGCAGTAAGGGCGGGGGATCCTTGTCATTAATTTAAGGCAGAGGCTCTTAGCGATCTAGTAGGATAATACCCAACAGTGATTCCTCTGGGGCCTCCTCTCATTAGACGTGTGGGTGGGCTCCGCGGGGACAGGAGGAGAAGAGGAGGAGAAAGAGAATAAAAGGGGATGATGAGGTGAAGAAAGGAGAATAGGGAGGATAGGAGAGGAGACTGTCCGCATGGACAGGAGGAGAAGAGGAAAACAAAGAGATTAAAGAAAATAGGGAGGATAGAAGAAGAGTCAGTCCGCAGGAATACAAGAAGAAAAGAAAGAGAATAAAGAGAATAGGGAGGATAGAAGAGGAGTCAGTCCGCAGGAATACAAGAGGAAAAGAAAGAGAATAAAGAGAATAGGGAGGATAGAAGAGGAGACAGTCCGCAGGAATAGGAAAAGAGGGAAAGTCCGCAGGAATAGGAAGGGAAGAGCAAGAGGAAGAGAATAAAGAGGGGGAGAAAAGAGTAAAAGAGGATGAGGAGAAGAAAGGAGAATAGGGAGGATAGGAGAGGAGAAAGTCCGCAGGAATAGGAGGAGAAGAGGAAGAGAAAGAGAATAAAGGGGAGGAGAAAAGAGTAAAAGAGGATGATGAGGAGACGAAAGGAGAGTAGGGAGGATAGGAGAGGAAAAAGTCCGCAGGAATAGGAGGAGAAGAGGAAGAGAAAGGGAATAAAGAGGGGGAGAAAAGAGTAAAAGAGGATGATGAGGAGGAGAAAGATGGAGAATAAGGGGGGGAAAGAAGAGGAGAAAGTCCGCAGGAACAGGAGAAGAGGAAGGGAAAAAGAATATAGAGAGAAAGAAAAGAAGACGATAGGAGGAGGAGAAAGAAGGAGAACAGGAGGAAAGAAGAGGAGAAAGAGGATATAGAATGAGAATAAACGGAAGAATAAGAAGAAGGAAAATTGGTTGTAGAGGAACAGGAGGAGAAGACGAAGAGAAAGCTGAGAATAAAATGGGGAAGAAAAGAGGATGATAGGAGGAGGCGAAAGAATGAGAATAGGAAGGAAAGAAGATAAAAAAGGTGAAAGTGAGTGAGAATAGAAGGGAGGAGAAGAAGAAGAATAACAAAGAAGGGGTTGTTGAGGATGACACAAAGAATAAGACTGAAGAAGCGGAAAAGGAGAACTGGTAGATGAACAATAAGAAGGAAAAATAGGAGAAGAATAAGAAGGAAAAAATAGGAGAAGAATAAGAATGGAAAAAAAATAGGAGAAGAATAAGAAGGAAAAATAAGATTCCAAAGAGAAAATCATAAAGTAACAGATCATGATAAAGAACATAAATGTTAATAAAATATGAAAAAGGGGAAGCAAAAGAAGGAGAGAACGAAAAGGATTACTAGAAAAGATGGAAGAGCAAAGAAGCTGGAAACAAAAAGGAGATAAAAGGAAGTAAAGAACGGAAGAACCAAGAAAGAAAAAGTAAATAAATTCAAATGACTATTGCTCTCTGGAATAGAGACTCCGTTACAAGACATATACAAAATGACGTTGGGAATCATATCAAATCAATACAGAAACAACGAAAAACGTACCTGAAAGAGAGAGAGAGAGAGAGAGAGAGAGAGAGAGAGAGAGAGAGAGAGAGAGAGAGAGAGAGAGAGATTTCAGCAGACAAAATGAAATTACTCTTTCCTAAAAAGACTTGATATTCTTGCAGCTAATAACACAATCGATGGTGTGCAAAAAACAAAAAATAATAATTTTATCTGTTAAAAGTCAATCAACAGAGGTAAGCACTTTCATTTACCTAGTAATGGTCAATGAAAATAATTCTCAATTCAGGTTCCTCTTATTATTCCTAAAAAAGTAAGTAAAACATGCTTCTAAGTTTCTTCGGCGCAATCGAGTTTTCTGTACAGCCGCTACTGAGTATAATCAAGGCCACCGAAAATAGATCTGTCTTTCGGTGGTCTCGGTATAATGCTGTATGAGCCGCGACCCACCAAACTTTAGCCACGGCCCGCGCGGTGGTGGCCTAGCCTATATCGTTGCCAGAAGCACGATTATGGCTGACTTTAATCTTAAATAAAATAAAAACGCATTTTTACTTGTATAATGTTTCGTGAACAGAATTTCTGTTATCAATTACCAGTCTCTCTTCGTAATACCAGCCAGGCCACCTTTTCCCACATGTATTCACTAGATAAACAAAATCCTCCAGGGAATACACGGCTCAGTGACTGTTTAATCCCCTCGACAGTCAACCTCTGGAATTCTCTTATTGCTTCTATGTTTTCCAATTTTAATAACCCTTCACCCCTTAAGAAGAAATTTTGTCCATTCGTTCCGTCTCCTCTTCCTAATATTCTTCAGGCATGGGCTGGATAAATGTACCAGAATGCCAATCCCATCGGCCTTTATCAACGTAAAAACACATACGGCCTCATCGACATGGCGAACGCTATATAGCCAGCCATAATACCCGGCGTCGCTAGCAACAATGCCACTGGAGACCCGATACAAAATGGAATCAAATCCCACAGGACGCGAAATAATTAGAGCTACGAACAATAATCCCTCGTAATCCTGTTTGGAACCAGAGACGAAAGTCGCGATTGGCAAAAGTGGGCCGATCCCCGTATTGCAGAGGTCTTTGCAGCGGCCGCTGTTTATGTCGGGCGCCCTCTTCTTGCAGCAGATAACAATCAACTCTGGGCACTTTTCAGGTTGGGGGAATTAAACCGATGCCCTCTTCTCTTTCTTCTCTCTCTCTCTCTCTCTCTCTCTCTCTCTCTCTCTCTCTCTCTCTCTCTCGTTTTGAGCTTGTTATATATCGTTATAAGTGTCTGCTTGTTTACTCTTAACATTCTCTCTCTCTCTCTCTCTCTCTCTCTCTCTCTCTCTCTCTCTCTCTCTCTCTCATTATAAGTGTCTCTTGATTCTCTCTCTCTCTCTCTCTCTCTCTCTCTCTCTCTCTCTCTCATTTTGAACGTTATATATCATTACAAGTGTCTGCATATCTATCCTAACACCCATTCTCTCTTTCTCTCTCTCTCTCTCTCTCATCGTTATATATCATTATCTCTCTCTCTCTCTCTCTCTCTCTCTCTCTCTCTCTCTCTCTCTCTCTCTCTCTCTCTTTAAATCGGGAAAATAAATATGGTTTGATTTACTCTAAAGGAATCATTTCCGTTTTTTGAAAGCAAGAATTTTTTTTCATTATTCAGTTGTCAATTAAACCTAGCTTTCATTTATACATAAGGAATAGACTTTTTTTCCTTTCACGACAGGAAACTAATTTTTTTTATTGCTATAAAGGATAGGGCTGAATTTTCCCTTTTTAGAAAACACATTTAGTGCATCCGTTTTTCCACATATTTATTTATCAAACGTTACATCCAATATACTTTTTAACCATGGAATGCGATCACTGTGCCTTTATTCATCCTCCATAATTACTCGATACTCTATACGATATGAATATAAAGCTACCTTTTCAGTATCGTATTTAGAACAGAGTCAAATTTCTAGTGAGGAGCAGAAAATTAAAAGCTTTTCCATATACAGGTAAACTTATTTATCAATTATGTACCTTTGCCTAGAGTTCTATTGGTATTACTACTTAACTTATATGGACCTCAATTTCTTGCAAAGACAAAATATTACCTTTTTCTCAACGAGATAAATATTGAGAACCTGCAATATAACGCTGCTTCACCTGGATTTTAATTTGGCCTTGCAAAAAACCATAATGCTAGATATCAGTTTAGATCCTTGAATCAGAGATAAAAGATGAGTCACTCGCATACCTGTCTTGACTCATTCAGTCAGCAGTGAGCAAATATATATATACTAACATTGTATATATACAGTATATATATATATATATATATATATATATATATATATATATATATATATATATATATATATATATATATATATATATATATATATATATTATATATATTATACTGCTAACTGATTATATATATATATATGTATATATATATATATATATATATATATATATATATATATATATATATATATATATATAATATCTATATATATGCATATATATATATGTTATGTATATGTTAAATAGTAACTTTTCAGTTTTACCAATGATCTTCATAACAGTTATGGTCAACGATGCCATGAAAATGGTTTGCCCTAAATGCATATACTAAAACGAGAGAGAGAGAGAGAGAGAGAGAGAGAGAGAGAGAGAGAGAGAGAGAGAGAGAGAGAGAGAGAGAGAGAGAGAGAGAGAGAGAGAGAGGCTGTCAGAAGTCTGTCTGTGTCTGTCGAGTAATGCAACTGGAAAACAACGTAATTAATCAATTATCTCTTAAAGAAGCCTGTTTTGCAACGAGAGATGCATGGCAGGGAACAAACCTCGTTGAGAGGAACTAATGACATGCTAACACAGACTTACACAAACAAACGCACGCACGCAAATATTCACGTGAAATTTATGCGCAAAACTTTTGCAATTTTTCACAATTAAGAAACGTAAATATTGTGAAAAGAATGATAATTACTACGAGCATTGTCCAATATAACAAAATGCAATCAAACTTATGAAAATACTAAGTGAAAATTAAGCTATAAAAAATCAGATAGATTAGTTCGTTAGCTATTTTATAATTAATTAACAAATGACGAGACAGCATAATCATGCAAACTAATTAGTTTTTGAAGCATCAGTCATTAGAAATGTCAGTTCTAACATGACGCTGATGTTGTGAGTAACTAAGCACAGACACAGTGTTAAATATCAATTCTGCATGGGAGAGAGAGAGAGAGAGAGAGAGAGAGAGAGAGAGAGAGAGAGAGAGAGAGAGAGAGAGAGAGAGAGAGAATGGATGTTAGGAGTATATAAGCACACACTAAGTGAATATATATAACAAGAGAGAAAATGAGTGAATACGCTGACACTTATGAGCTCAAAAGAGAGAGAGAGAGAGAGAGAGAGAGAGAGAGAGAGAGAGAGAGAGAGAATGGATGTTATGAGTGAATAAGCTGACACTTATGATATATAACCAGCTCAAAATGAGAGAGAGAGAGAGAGAGAGAGAGAAAGAGAGAGAGAGAGAGAGAATGGATGTTAGGAGTATATAAGCAGACTCTTATAATGATATATAACAAGCTCAAAATGAGAGAGAGAGAGAGAGAGAGAGAGAGAGAGAGAGAGAGAGAGAGAGAGAATGGATGTTAGGAGTAAATAAGCTGACACTTGCGATATATAAGTTTAAAATGAGCTTAAATGAGAGAGAGAGAGATAATGGATGTTAAGGAGTATATAAGCAGACACTTAAAATGATATATATAACAAGTTCAAAATGAGAGAGAGAGAGAGAGAGAGAGAGAGAGAGAGAGAGAGAGAGAGAGAGAGAGAGAGAGAGAGAGAGAGAGAGAGGACTTACGCGGATAAAT
>NC_089781.1:24542880-24567880 GCF_040412425.1 Macrobrachium rosenbergii
GCATCTGGATATTATTTTGTGCATATTGTTGAATTCTAAGGCATTTTTCTGATGTCGTAAGATATATCTTTTAAGGCGCTCGCTAGAAAGGTCAGGTCATCTGACGGTTCAGGGCAACTTCCAGGTCCATTCCAAACTATCTCTGACATCACTAGCGGATCCAGAAAAATTTCATGGGGGCCCACCAATTTTCATATTTTATATATATATATATATATATATATATATATATATATATATATATATATATATATATATATATATATATATATATATATATATATATTTCTACAATAGATTTATTATTTTTTCCAATTTTTATATTTCTCATCTATGTTATTATTATCTAATTACCCCTTTTTATATTTCTCTTTTATGTTATTATTATCTAAATCTTCAATATTATTATTTTGTCATTATTTTTCATGGAGGGCCACGTGTCCAGGTGCTACCACCCACCCCCCCTGGATCCGCTAATGTCTGACACACACCTGTAATTTATTGAATACATCTCCCTGGCGTCTTAGGGTGTCTTCGCAAAGCTCTCTGAGGCTTCGGGTATCATCTTCCTAAAAATTCATCCAGAGCTTGATTTGTCTGCCTGAAGGTTTAGAGAAATTTTGGGCCTGAACGTTTACTGCCAGGGACTATGAGTGTCAGTTCGTAAACCCAGATCGTGACGTATTTCTTAATGAAGCAACGATACCGAAAGAATATGAATGAATGAATTATTACTGCTATTATTATTACCATTATTCAGAAGAAGAACCTTGAAATTCAAGTTTCCACAGAATGTGGTGTTCATTAAGAAGAAATAAGAGGAGGTAAAGGGAAATACACAAAGAAAAGATCTCACTTATTAAAGAGAGAAAAATAATTAATAAATTGACAAACAGATAAAAATGTATTAAAATGCAAGGAGAATAGAGAATAGCAATAAAGTGATTAAACTGAGTCTTTTTTCCTGTAGCCAGTTTGTCCCCAACGAATCTCGTAAATAAGAAAATGCCACTTTATCTTTCAACTTACAAAATCGGCAAACAAAATCACAAGGTCAATATAAACGAAAGTATCTTAAATCACTTTAGGTCACTGTTCACGTAACGATCTCGTACATAACAAGACGAAACGCAACAATTACAAGAGTTGCCTAAAATGAAACCACTTTCAAGTGCACGTAACTGCAAATGCAACTAATCACGGCGCATAAATGAAACTCAGAAAGGTTCAAAATACGGACCATAACTAAAAATTGCACCTAAATTTGACAATGACACCCAGCGTGCGTTATCCTACCACTAGAATTTAATTCAGCGTCACGACTGAAATAAAGGTTGAAGGAATAACTTCCTCATCTGAGATCTCTAGTAAATCGTTCTATTTCAAATCACCAACACTCGTTCGTCACCCAACAAGCGAATGCCTCGCAGCCGAAAAACGAAGCGGTTATCAGTATCACGAAATGCCTGGGGCTAACTAGAGGTCATAAAAGACGAGCGCCAATCAAGTATAGCTAATTATTTTATAACTGATTTATGGCTCCTAAAACTGGCGTCACAACATCTAGGTTATTGACGCCGAACTATTTTAGACAAAAGTAGTTTCTCGTCTTCTTGGGGTATCAGTGAAGTTCTAAAGGAGATATTTTGTAGCTTGCTGACGACTACAGCTGGTAAAT
This sequence comes from Macrobrachium rosenbergii, assembly GCF_040412425.1. NCBI lineage: Eukaryota > Metazoa > Arthropoda > Malacostraca > Decapoda > Palaemonidae > Macrobrachium > Macrobrachium rosenbergii. Next base: position 24,544,559 of record NC_089781.1, read on the forward strand.
AAGGCCTTTCTAAAGTATTTAAAAATAGAGATCGCAAGGCACCTTATTCGAACTCTTAATTTTTTGCCATAGCAGGTTGTTCAGACAGTCAACGCTATACAAAAGGAAGATGTAATGAAGAGTACCGGTTTGCTTAACATCACTGAGAAACTAAGAAGCCTTCATCATACGTCATATGTAGAATAGCCCGAATGTGTTATATTTATAAATAAAAAAATAAACGTTTTTATTAGAGAGTATTTAGTAAATTAACATTGTACACAATCAAACAATTCTTCTATAAATAAAAAATAAACTTTTGTATTAGAGAGTCCTTAGTAAATTAACATTGCACACAATCAAACAATTCCTTCAGTTAATAATGTACCGTGTTAGTTATTTCCAAAAATATTCCTACTAAGCAAGTCTTGGTAGATTAATGTAATACACATCAGAAAATTATTTACATAAATAACTAAATTAAATACAGGGACACTTTAAGATTACAACTTCATATTTTACTTTACCACCTTCCTCAAGACACAACGTACCGCACGACGACTTTCCATTAAAAAGTCCAAAAAGCCGATTTCGAGTCAGCCGTGCGTCGCACGACCCAAGGCACGGCCCACATTCCGTACGCGTGCCGTACACGTCCCGAGAGAAATTGGCGATTTTTCGCCTGGCTACTCTTCTTCCCTTTTTTTAAGGGCGTGACGTGACGGACGCCCCCACGCCCTCCCGTCTCCCTGGCGATTAATAAAGAGGGCGCTTAGTAGATCTTAATGCTAATTCCTCAGAGGTTCTATAACGAAGGGAAAAAGAGACGCGTGGGAAATTCGGCGCTTCAAATTGGATCTGAACTAACCAATTAAAGACTGGAGTAATATTCACCTAAGGAATAATCGTTCGGGAATAAATAAAGGTGTATCAGTGTTGATGGCGTTTCGTTGGTCCTTTGCAAAGAGCGCTCTGCGAGAAAAATAAACAAAAAGAGAAACGAATTTTTATCTAAGTGGAACTATCTTAATCACATACATGTTTAGTAGATAAGCAACAACTAAGGCATTCATACATACGCGTTCACATATGATTACACTAATCTAAATATATAACATTATCCCATTTTATCCCAGCTTTAACATTTTATTCGGTGGAAGCTTTGGTTCAAGGTACTTTGGCTTCGTTTTCGGAAAAGTGAATGCGCATTATACATGATGAGCTTGTTGCTACGTGCGATGGAACCCGCCAATGTTGTCTCCCCTACCCTCCCGTTCCCCTACATACCCCGCCCCCAACCAGGGCGGACAAACCGGTTTGCAGGGGGTGGGTGGCTGTATCATGTCTCCCCTACTGTCATCCGGGGGAGGACAAACAAGATCCACTCGGATTTTATTAATACAGATAATAATAATAAAAACTTATATGTGACACATTAGATGACTAAAGCTCCCACTCGGCAATCAGGATTCGAATATTCAGACCCATGCGCCTAGTGAACTAACATACTAACTGGTACATTTCCGTTGCTTTGCTGAACAGTCTGCTGTTGTTCTCCTTTAGATAAACGTAACAGTCATCAAACTCGTTAGCGATCGAAGTCCCTGTTAGCGACAAAAGTTCTCGGGCGCCTTATAAATTAACCTGTTGTTTCCAGATGTCAAGGGTTTTGGTGCGGAGACACTTGGAAGATTGTCATGCGCTCAAGATAAGCTTGCAATGTAAAGTAGAATCTGTCTATAACATTTGGAGGAAGGGAAAAGCCCAATTTTGCTAGATGGTATGAATGCATGTCTTCCACAGTAGCGTACATACAAAACCTAGCCTAATATATATATATATATATATACTTATATATATATATATATATATTATATATAAATATATATATATATATATATATATATGTGTATATATATATATATATATATATATATATATATATATATATATATATATATATATATATATATATATATAATTTTGCTTACTGTTTGTAATGTGGAGATGAAGTTGCTAGCCCATTCCCCAGCCTCAAACTTCCCCGTCTACACCAATGTACATCGGAACACCACAGCTTGGTTTTATTACAAGATAATGATTGTTCAATAGAATTTCGATGACTTTCCAATGTTTGCAAATTCCTTCCCAATTTCCTCGACCCATCCGACATCGGACCAATTTGCCCATTCGGGAAGGGCATCAATATCTTTGAAAATAAATTGTCAATGAATTCACAAAACAAACACTTCATCGTCTCTCACAATCTTCCCTCTAATACCAAATTTCAATCCCGGTCCAATTTAATAATCCCACTCCCATCCCCTCCAGCCTCACTTCCTTCCCCCCTCACTCCCTCCCCATTCCACTCTCTTCATACAAACTCAAAACCTGCATTCCCATTCCTTTAACAATTCCCACCCACTCCCAAATCACTCCTACCAGTAAAACTTCCCCTCCCACCCACGACCAAACCACATCCCCCCAGATCCTCATCCCGCCCACTCCCATATCACTCCTTCCCCCCCCTCCCTTCCCGACTCCCACCCACTCCCGAATCACTCCTCCCCCTCCCCTTCCCGACTCCCACCCACGCCCAAATCACATACCCCCCCACCTCCTCATCCCTCCCACTCCCATATCACTCCTTCCCACTTCCCCTTCCTGACTCCCACCCACCCCCAAATCACCCCTCCCCATCCCCTCCCTGACTCCCACCCACTCCTGAATCAGTCCTCCCCCTCCCCTCCCATCCACTCCCAAATCATTCGCCCAGCCTCCGCCTCCCCCTCCCATCCACTCTCAAATCATTCCCCCAGCCTCCCCTCCCCCCTTCCTCCTCCCCTCCCCCCAAGGGCCCGTTTCGTTTCCCCCAACGCCCCGAGGGAGGTGTCAAAACCGTCAGTGAAGCCCGTGGGTTACTATTAACTATTGTCAAGTGCTCTCTCATTATTTTTTATGGGGGCCGCGGTTGACGCTTGTTATTTTTTATGAATCCCTCCTGGATGATGATGGTCATCCAGCTCGCTTTTATTTCATTCTTGCTGCAGTTCGCAGCTTTTTTTTTTTCTCCCTTTTTTTACTTTTTCTCTTTTCTCCTTTTGTACTTTCTCTCTTTTTACTTTCTTTCTTCCCTTTTTCTCTTTTTTACTTTCTCTCTTTTTTCTCTTTTTCTCTCTTTTTACCTTCTCTCTTTTTTCTCTTTCTCTTTTTCTCTTTTTTTACTTTCTTTCTTCTCTGTTCCTCTTTTTTACTTTCTCTTTTTTCTCTTTTTCTTTTTTTACTTTCGTTTTTCTCTTTTTCTCTTTGTTACTTTCTCTCTTTTTCTCTCTCTTTTTTTCACTTTCTCTCTTTCTTCTCTTCTTCTCTCTCGCTCACGCACAGTAAGATTCTGACTTGCGTTCGTCCCGTGATGAGAGAAATTGGAACGAGTTTCGGGTGGAACCGCTTTTCGTGATTGTTTGTTTGTTTCTCTTTTATGTCTCTTATCATATTTCAGTCTTTCCTCTTATTATCCGTCTTTCACTTATTATGTCATATTTCAGTCTTTCACTTATTATTTGTCATATTTCGGTCTTTCTCTTTCTATTCGTCTTTCACTTATTATTTGTTATATTTCAGCCTTTCCCTCATTATCCGTCATATTTCAGTCTTTCTCTCACTATTTGTCTTTCCCTTATTATGTCATATTTCAGTCTTTCACTCATTATCTGTCATATTTCAGTCTTTCAATTATCTGTCATATTTCAGTCTTTCATTCATTATTTGTCAAATTTCTGTCTTTCACTCATTATTTCACATATCATTTGTCATATTTCATTCTTTTAATTATTATCTGTCATATTTCAGTCTTTCGCTCGTTTTTGTTATATTTCAGTCTTTCTCTTCTTATTTGTCATATTTCAGCCTTTCTCTTGTCATTTGTCTTTCGCTTGTTATCTGCCATATTTCAGTCCCTCACTTATTATTTGTCATAATTCAGTCTTTCGCTCATTACTAGACATGCGTTACTGAACCAGATTCTCTCCATGTCTATAAAAGCAGACGCAGACTTAAAAAACAAAAGATCGACGTTCATACTTTCGTAATGCTGTCAGGTACATAAAAGGCAGGCAAACTGTCGGCACAAATACGAGACAGAGGCACAAATAAACACAAAAGACAGACCTTTTCAACCGTATCGATAACTCTTGTTTTACAGGTAAAGAAATGGAAGTTCGTCTCAGCACCTTATTTGCTGTAAAATCCTCCCCCGTCACTTTGTTTACACGAGAGAGAGAGAGAGAGAGAGAGAGAGAGAGAGAGAGAGAGAGAGAGAGAGAGAGAGAGAGAGAGAGAGAGAGGTGGTACTTAAAAGCTTGAAAATTGTTTTCGTGCATTCGGAAAATCCTTTGCAAAGAGGAATCGGCTGCAACCGAGCCTATGGCTTTGTATCAGGTAATTCCTAATTTTCAGTAATTTAATGTTTCTTAAAGAGGACGTATTACATTTTTCTAATATTTCCCAGGTAGACTGTAGGGAAACGTGTAATATCCTGCAAATGTACCTCCCCAACTGTTTAGGCAAAATAAATTATTATATTTGTACAGGTACCTGAGAAAAAATTCATACCTACGCCTAAGACTGCAAGTATACTTAGTACTGAATTCAAAGGGGTGGCTGGAATCTGCTGCGTGTAGAATTAAGGCCTGAGGACTAAGAACTAGCGCTGAGGCCTACAAAGAACTGAATTCAGTTCAGAGGCCTCGGTCAAGTGACCTGAAAGGTCCTGAACTCATTCCAAAGTCCTGCAGATAGGAAATACAAGGTACTGAATTCAACCAAAAAGGTCCACCGACGAAGGTCAAAGGTCAAAGCTCTGTGGCCTGCAAAGTACCAGATTTTGTCCGGATGCATAGCCTAGTTATGGTCATTCAACAATGCAAGAAGACAGCGTTATTTATGCATGGACTGTTGCTAAAATAATGTTCATATAAGATTAATAGCAACAAGATATTCGAATCATAAGATGGTAAAGTAAGGCATATTATTTCTAGAAAATGTCTGATTACAGTAATGTCGTTATTGTATACTAAATACTGGCAAAGGCATCCTAATCTTGAGTCATCTGAAGGTCGTCATGAAAATCAGAATCACAGAATATACATCATACAATATTTTCTTAACTGTTGTATAAAAACAATAGAGCATGAAATCAGTTATTCTTCCTTACTCTCTTGATAGGCAAATAATTCCTGCGTCCGCTGTATTTCATCCTCACAGACTTCAGTAATAAATACTACTATTAATACTACTATTATGGCTCCATTGAGCATAATTGCTCAGGGTGTGAGTACAAATTATGCCGTCTAGCATCGTCATCCTCCTCCTCCTCCTCCTCCTCGTCTTCCTCCTCCATCACCTCCTCCACCCCCTCCTCGTCTTCCTCCTCCATTTGTCCTCCTCCTCCACCCCCTCCTCTTCCACCCCCTTCCCCTCCTCCTCCTCCTCCTCCTCCTCGCACTCGTCTTCCTCCTCCTCCTCCACCCCCTCCCCATCCTCCTCTTCCTCCTCGCCTCCGCCTTCCTCCTCCTCCTCCTCCTCCTCCACCCCTACCCATCCTCCTCCTCCTCGCCCCCGCCTTCCTCCTCCTCCTCCTCCTCCTAATCGTCGCCGTCCTCTTCTTCTTCTTCTTCCTCCTCCTCCTCCTCCTCCTCCTCGCCCTCGTCATCCTCCTCCTCCTCCTCCTCCTCCTCTTCCACCCCCTCCCCCTCCTCTTCCTCGGCCTCGTCATCCTCCTTCTCCTCCTCCTCCTCCTCCTCGCCCCTCGTCTTCCTCCCCTCCTCCTCCCCCCTCCTCGCCCCTCGTCTTCCTCCTCCATCTTGTCCTCCTCCACCACCCCCTCCTCCTCCTCCTCCTCCTCCTCCTCTCACAAACAACACTGCCCTCTTTGACCCTCTGCTTCTCCAGAAACTACCATCCCGGGCACTGACTTCCCAATGATTTACTTTGCAATTACATAGAGAGTCATTTGGCCGCCTGCTGCCCTCCTGGGTAGGGGGCGTTGCCGTCCTTTAAACTGCATAAATCAAGAGCAGTCATCTAACGTTCTTGAAAGTGCTTTCAACTTTGTAAAATATGTATACTTTCTTAGAAAATTATTTTTCGTAGTTCGTTCCTTGTTCTCATATTTCAAAACTGCTCGTCATTCTTACAGATGAATTTGCGTGCATGTACATACATATATACATACATACATACATACATACATATATACATACATACAGTACAATACATACATACATACATACATACATACATACACGGTTTGGTTTTCATACATTTGTGACCAGTATAAACAGAAAAACGAAGAAAGAGTATAGACGTTTATGAGAGAGAGATAGAGAGAGAGAGCACTTACATAATGGTTTACACAGCTTTAATGAGCGTGTGCATTTGTGTACGTGTTTAGAGAGAGAGAGAGAGAGAGAGAGAGAGAGAGAGAGAGAGAGAGAGAGAGAGAGAGAGAGAGAGCATGAATAATGGCGAATTCTTTCTTACACAGCTAATTAACGAGCGTGTGCATTTGTGTAGAGAGAGAGAGAGAGAGAGAGAGAGAGAGAGAGAGTGTGATTATGCGTTTATGAGAGAGATGAGAGAGAGAGAGAGAGAGAGAGAGAGAGAGAGAGAGCATGAATAATGGCGAATTCTTTCTTACATAGCTAATTAACGAGCAATTCCGAATCTGGAATCCAGCGCCGAGTCCCAAGAAGACATGCGAGAAAAAATACTTCTTGATGAACGAGAGATATTAAGATGTCCACGAAATTCGTCGTGATCAGATCTTGATCATGGTGATCATTAAACAACGATAATTTAATCCAATTACGGATCAATAATTACGCAAAATAAAAAATAATAAAAAACTTAATGGCAAAAGGCATCTCCATTAAGAATGACCAATATTCGAGCACAGATGTTTTATACGATACCGCCATCACTGGCATTCTCTCTCTCTCTCTCTCTCTCTCTCTCTCTCTCTCTCTCTCTCTCTCTCTTCCCAACGAGAAAGAGCTAATTAACCTTGCCAATGAATCCCATCGATCATAACAGATGCTACCATTCGAAGTGTGTCATATTCTGGAAATTCTTCATCGTTCTCCTGACGAAAGGTCAAAAAAAAAAAAAAAAGTCAGATACCTTTTCCCTTCATGAGTTAGTCTCTAAAGAGAGATTATCTCTCCTCCCCCCCTCCCCTCTTACCAGCCTAGCTTTATACCCCAACCCCATTCTGCCTTTCTGAGACCTCTTTTAAATCCTTTTCTCTTTCTTTTTCTCTGATAACTATTTTTATTGTCGCCGTCTCATGCTATGGTTTTCACTTAGGTTTCTCTGTAGTTATTCCTTTTAGTTTTCTGAAAAGAAAACTAATGTGCCGGCTTTGTCTGTCCATCCGCACTTTTTTCTGTCCGCCCTCCGATCTTAAAAACTACTGAGGCTAGAGGGCTGCAAATAGGTATGTTGATCATCCACCCTCTAAACATCAAACATACCAAATTGCAGCCCTCTAGCCTCAGTAGTTTTTATTTTATTTAAAGTTAAAGTTAGACATAATTGTGCTTCTGACAACGCAACAACACAGGCCACCACGGCCGGCTGAGAGTTTCATGGGCCGTGGCTCATACAGCATTATACCGAGACCACCTATAGATAGATCTATTTTCGGTGGCCTTGATTATGCGCTGTACGGAAAACTCGGCTGCGCCGAAGAAACTTCGGCGCATGTCTTACTTGTTTTATTTTAATCGTACTTTATATTCTTGTGGTATTCTTGATCTCCTCTCGCTTTGTTCCTTCTCCTTCTTCTTCTACCACCTCCATATTCTTGTCTCATTCACTCCCTATTTTCCTTTGTAACTGGTCTCCAATCTGCTTTGTATTTCAGCCATTTCCTTCCTTCTCCCTTAATTAATTCTGTCTGTCTTCCTCCACTCATCTGTTCCCCCTCACTTCCTCATTCTGTTTCTCCTTTTTATTTCCTCTTCACCTGCCCTCGGTTACCTTCTTCATTCTCATCCATCTTTCCCATTTAGTTTCTCAAACTGATTCTCAATATACTCACGTTCATTCTTTTTATATTCTCTACGTTCATTTTCACCTGCGAACTTTTTCTTATTTATTCTTGGCTCTCTCTCTCTCTCTCTCTCTCTCTCTCTCTCTCTGTAACAGTCTTCATTCTTCTTATTCTTTCCCCTTTAATTTCTCATCCTGATTCTCACTATTCTCATCATATCATATCTTTTGTTACCTCTTGACCACCCTCAATCACACCCTTTGTCTTTCCCCTTCAACTTCTCATTTGTGTTTCTCTTTATTCTCATCGTATTTCTTTTATTTCCTCCTCATCATCCTAAGTCACATAAATCCTCTTCTTCCTTTTCCTTCAACTTCTCATCCTGATTCTCTTTATTCTCATCATATCCCAAACCCTATTTCCTCTTTACTCCCTCTTTCACATTCTTCCCCTTCTTCTTCTTCTTCTTTCCTCTTCAACTTCTCATCCTGCTTCTCTTTATTCTCATCACATCCCAAAAACTTTTAATTCCTCTTCACTCCCTTAGTCATATTCTTCTTCTTCTTCTTCTTCTTTTCTTCTTCTTCTTCTTCTTTTCCCTTCAACTTCTCATCCTGATTCTCTTTATTCTCATCATATCTCAAAACCTTTTATTTCCTCTTCACTCTCTCTTTTCATTCATTCTTCTTCTTTCTTCTTCTTCTTTTCCCTTCAACTTCCCATCCCGATTCTCCCTATTCTCATCATATCCAAAACCTTTTATTTCCTCTTCACTCCCTCTTTCACATTCTTCTTCTTCTTCTTCTTTCCCTTCAACTTCTCATCCTGATTCTCGTTATCCTCATCATATCCCAAAAGCTTTTATTTCTTCTTCACTCCCTCTTTCACATTCTTCTTCTTCTTCTTCTTCTTCTTCTTCTTCTTCTTCTTCTTCTTCTTCTTCTTCTTCTCATCCTGATTCTCTTTATTCTCATTATATCCCAAACCTTGTATTTCTTCTTCACTCCCTATTTCACATTCTTCTTCTTCTTCTTCTCATCCTGATTCTCTTTATTGTCATCATATCCAAAAACCTTTTATTTCTTCTTCATTCCCTCAGTCAAATTCTTCTTCTTCTTCTTTTCCTTCTTCTTCTTCTTCTCATCCTGATTCTCTTCATTCCCATCATATCCCAAAACCTTTTATTCCCTCTTCACTCCCTCAGTCAAATTCTTCTTCTTCCTCTTCTTCTTCTTCTTCTTCTTCTTCTTCTTCTTCTTCTTCTTCTTCGTCTTCTTCTTCCTCCTCCGCATCCCAGAGGGAGCCAAACAGCCCAGCAAAGCACCAAGCCACCAGAATGCACATAAAAAAGTTGTGACAGGGAGCCTTTTTGCTTAACTCGATGCTGACTGATAAGTGCCCCGATAAGAAGGAATCCCGGTCGTCGGGACTGCTCTAAAAGCCTCGGCGATTCTGCCATTTTTTGCCGTCGCTGGTGATTCTCTGACGGAAAACTGGCGATGCATAAGAATGCGCCGATGAAAAAGCCTCGTAATGCCGTAAATATCAGCAACAATAACGAGTCTACAGGTCTCTCTCTCTCTCTCTCTCTCTCTCTCTCTCTCTCTCTCTCTCTCTCTCTCTCACCGAAAAGTGGCCCAAAGAGGCGTTTACGCGGCAGCGAGCTTGTGACTTTTCTCCCGGTTTTTGTGCCGCTTCGTACGCGGCCCCCACACATATCTGGACAGTGTCATTCTTTTTCCACTTGTCATAAACGAAGTGGATGTTTTATTCATCCAGTCGGCCGCGCAGCCAATCAGGAGATGGGCGTGACAGGCGCTCCGCCTTCCGAGGGCCAGCCAGTCGCCCCATTGGCGTAGGAGGCCCGATGTCATCGCTATCTCACGAGGCTGGTGGTTTTCGATAAACTTTTACGCTCGATATCATCCTGGTATTCCTTACGGTCTGGAGACACGCGAAGAAGTGGGTGGAGGAGAGAACATCTCCGTCCCAGTGTATATATATATATATTCGCTGTTTAGATTCCCGCCTCCTCAAATTAAAGATAGAAGAAGGAGAAGGAGAGACGACGGACGAACAGGATACGCGAAGGATGGAAGCAAGAAAAACGGATCCCTTCTGTCGAGAGTCCGACGGCATCGAGAGCGAACGAGGAGGGTCGGTGGCGGCGACGCCATCTTGCGATCCTCCTGAGGATTAACAGGAAAACATAAATTCAGGAGGGAATGACACACACCAAGTCGAGCCGCTTGGTCCCCTGGGATTCGCGGCCGTGTTGCGAGTAGAGTCACTCCATTCATTGGCTCCCCAGACGCTGTGCTAAGTTGATGCCCCTCTCTCTCTCTCTCTCTCTCTCTCTCTCTCTCTCTCTCTCTCTCTCTCTCTCTTGCTTCGTTAGTATCTTGTATGTACTGCCGTGCAGTTAAGGGATTTTAACATTCATCGTGTTTGCTTCTCATCTACATGACCAAAAAGTTTTTCCAGGTTCCGTTACGACGTCAGATTACGCAAAAGTCAGTCAATCATTTTAGGTGATTTAATTTTAAAGAAATGAGTATTTAATACATTTCCCTTAAAAAGAAGAAACAATTTATTGTGCAAAAAAATACTTACAAAGTACAGCACAACAGGCAACATCTCAAAAAAAAAAACCTTGTCGATGTTTCCTGACCACAATGAACAAGTATTATTGTTATTACTACTAATATTGCTTAACTAAATATTATATTATTATCCCACCACAGGAAACTCTCCTAGTTGCCCAAACTTTACGCTACCGTAGACGTACGTGAGAATCATCCACACGGGAAAATATTTTCCAGTATAACTAAAAGATCTGGACAGCATGAACAGCAAAGACGATTTTTACAACTATTTTAACCAATGACGATGACGACTACGATAATAAGATAATCTATCGCGTTCTTTTAACGTGGATATAACATGACCCTTTTTCTTGAGTGTAAATTTTGGTATATTGTTAAAAATACATTTAAAATCCTTGAGCTTTATAAATGATTGATGTGCTCATATCCTCATTAATAACGATAAAAATAGTCCACTTTACTGACGATAATAATAAAAATAATGACGTAGACACTAGGAATAATAATAATAATAATAATAATAATAATAATAATAATAATAATAATAATAATAACGATAATAATAATAATAATAATAATAATAATAATACAATCATATATTCACAACAAGAATAATAATGATAATAATAACACAATCCTGTATTCACAACAACAACAACAACAATAATAATAATAATAATAATAATAATAATAGTAATAATAATAATAACACAATCATGTATTCACAATAATAATAATAATAATAATAATAATACAATCATGTATTCACGATAATAATAATAATAATAATAATAATAATAATAATAATAATAATAACACAATCATGTATTCACAATAATAATAATAATAATAATAATAATAATAATAATAATAATAATAATAATAAAACAAGCTCGTGCTCGCCCAAGCACATCATCAAGACGGAGAATGTTAATATTCTCGACGGTAAAGCGATTCACGGAGATGCTCTTTTATGCAGGCAACATCCCGACTGTCTATAAGAGAATACTTTATTATGAGATGCAGGGAGTTCTGTGACTGATTGACTGATTGATTAAAATTTCTGGCGTCATAACTGTAAGGTCCTGGTTCCGAAAAAAATTATTATTATTAACGATCATCAAAAAAGTAGATAAAAATTTATATAAAAAAAAAAGAGGTCCAAAAATTTCGTAGTGAAGAAAAGAGAGTTCTGTGAACACACGTGTGAACGTGTAGGAGCGTGTGCGTGTGTGTGTGTTTGCGTGCAAGTATATGTACGTTTGAGTGTGGTCATATATATACAACATATACAGTACCAGTTCGTTTTAAGGTAAATACCAACGGCGAGAAATTGTTGAAGAAAGCTGCTGTCATCCTTTGTATATTTTATCCAGATCGAATCAATAAATCTTTCTTTACCCTCCATAATTAAATTTCGATTTAAAATTGAAAGATTTTGCTGTTGATGAGAATTCTGATTCTTCTTAAGAAATGAAATTCTAAATATTTGGTTGACACAGGACACTGAATATTTAGCTACGATGAATGGTCCACATGTTTTTTTTTAAGTTTATATATTTTTCTCTCCAGCAACAATAAAAACTGTTTACAAACAATAATCATGAAAGGTTTAAATAAAATTCTCTACAGATTTACAAATGAAGTTATCGTTAATTTCCAACCGCAGCTTTCTTTCGAAAATTCCAAATCGAACTTGTTTTCCAGTAATTAAAATTGGACATTTTGTCCCAGCTAAATTACGAGTCTCACCCCAGCTGTAGCGAAGTCTTTTATTAGTGTTTTATTCTGTGTTAATGATGCATGTAAAATGAGACTTAATGAAAGGCCCCAAATGTAAAATCCCTCTTTGGAATTCGGTGACAATACCTGATGCTGTGAGGACAAGTATTGGTGTCTGTTGTACACATGACATCAGCCGTTGCATCAATATTTGCTATCTTAAATGGTTGTTGCTGGATCCTGTGAAGACTTCAGCCCGTCTAAGTAATATTTTTTTGTATTTCTGAAAGGATAGCTCAGCTTGTATTTGTGAAGGCGTGGCTATATTTTGAATTTGTGAAAGGAATAGATGGCTATATTTTGTATCTGTGAAAGGAATAGATGGCTATATTTTGTGTCTGTGAAAGGAATAGATGGTTACATTTTGTATCTGTGAATGGAATAGATGGCTATATTTTGTATCTGTGAAAGGAATAGATGGCTATATTTTGTATCTGTGAAAGGAATAGATGGCTATATTTTGTATCTGTGAAAGGAATAGATGGCTATATTTTGTATTTTATATTTTGTATCTGTGAAAGGAATAGATGGCTATATTTTGTATCTGTGAAAGGAATAGATGGCTATATTTTGTATCTGTGAAAGGAATTGATGGCTATATTTTGTATCTGTGAAAGGAATTGATGGCTATATTTTGTATCTGTGAAAGGAATAGATGGCTATATTTTGTATCTGTGAATGGAATAGATGGCTACATTTTGTATCTGTGAATGGAATAGATGGCTATATTTTGTATTTGTGAAAGGAATAGATGACAATGTTTTGTACCTGTGAAAAGGATAGATGGCTATATTTTGTATCTGTGAAAGGAATAGATGGTTATATTTTGTACCTGTGAAAGGGAAAGATGGCTATATTTTGTATCTGTGTAAGGAATAATGGCTATATCTTGTAATTGTGAAGGGATGGCTATATCTTGTATTTGTGAAAGGTTAACTGTATCTTGTATTTGTGAAAGGGATAGACGGCTATTGTTTTGTATCTGTGAAAGAAATAGATGGTTATATCTTGTATTTGTGAAAGGGATAGATATATATATTGTATTTTGAAGGGATGGCTGTATACTGAATTTGTGAAATTAAAGCTACATCTTGCTATATCTTGTATTTGTGAAGGGACAGCTATATTTTGTATTTGTGAATAACTGCATCTTTCACTTATTAATAAATAACTACAGCCTGTATTTGTGAATTAATAAATACAACTCATATTTGTGAAGGAATAGCTTTAACTCGTACTTGTAAAGGGATGGCTACATATTGTATTTGTGAAGGGACAGCTATACCCTGGATTCGCGAATGGGTAGCTATATATATTGTATTTGTGAAAGGGCAGCTATACCCTGGATTCGCGAATGGGTAGCTATATATATTGCATTTGTGAAGGGGCAACTATGCCCTGTATTCGCGAATGGGTAGCTAATATATATATATTGTATTTGTGAAAGGGATAGCTATATCTCGTATTTATGAAGGGACATCCATTATCCCCCAAAATCTCGTCTCCTCCAAATCATCCACTTTTTTTATGATTATCTTGCAGCATTATTCCTTTCACTTCCAACTTATTATCATTTTCATCTCACAGAGACCAAAATTCACACCAGAAGCTGCATTTCAGGAGAAAATAAATCACCCGTCCCATTCGTCAACTCGATCGCAAAAATGCAAACAGCGACGGAAAGACAGGTGTTGTTGTACCAGGTCCTCGTCGTTGACGGCAGCTGCTGCTGCTGCTGGTGCTGCTTTTCCCTCGCATTTACATAGATCACTATAAAGATGTCCTCCCTCGGGATTTTTTTCCTCCCCCAAAAATGTAAATATTCGTTTTTATAAACGCCATATTCTATCCATTTACCTCTGCGTCAATTAATGGACTGACTGTTGTTATCTCAAATTCGAATCTCGGCAGAGGAAGAACTCTGGTCCTTTTTATTCAGATACACTGTTGGAGGAAAATGCCAGAGTGTGATTTTCAGTTTTCTGTAAAAGAAAACTTATTTGCCTCTCAGTCCTCAGATCTTAAAAACTACTGAGGCTAGAGGGCTGCAAATTGGCATGTTGATCATCCACCCTCCGATCATCAAACATATACCAAATTGCAGCCCTCTAGCCTCAGTAGTTTTTATTTCATTTACGGTTAAAGTTAGCCAAGATCGTGCGTCTGGCAACGCTATAGGCGCCAACAACACAGGCCACTGCCTGGCCGTAACTGAAAGTTTCACGGGCCGCGGCTGAGAGTTTCATACAGCATTATACGCTGTACAGAAAACTCGATTGCGTTGAAGAAACTTCGGCGCATTTTTTACTTGTTCTTATGGTAATAAAAATTATGGGGATACAAGGCAAAGGACAACTTCAAGAAAGCATGTATGTATGTATATACTGTATGTATATATACATATATATACATATATATATAAATACTGCCGAAAACTGGAGCCACCTTCACTAGGGGAGAAAGGTGTAGGGTAAAATGATTGTCATATATATATATATATATATATATATATTGTATATGCGCATATAAAAATATACATATACATTATATATATAATATATACATACATATATATACTGTGTATATATATACAGTATATATATATATATATATATATATATATATATATATATATATATATATATATATATATATATATAGAGAGAGAGAGAGAGAGAGAGAGAGAGAGAGAGAGAGAGAGAGAGAGAGAGATCCCGTAAATTCTTACATACCTTAATCATATCCTTAGGCAAGCCTGCAAACATAGCTACGAACATCCAAACACTAAAAAAAAAAAAAAAAAGTGGAAATCAATTACACTGATAAGTCTGCTACATAAAAAGATGCCTAAGTATACCACGACAAGACTTGGATACAATATGCCAACGACAATGAAGCACCAGAAATCGTACTTATTCAGGTGTTGCAGATACAAGTCCAAAGAAGTATTGAAAAGGAACAGAGTTTAACGCATTACTGGGGAACGTGACAAAGGGTTAGCACTTTTACGGGGAATAGAAGAAAATAATTCAAGCGAGCTAAGTAGACACGTGACTCAAGGTTCTTCATTCGCGAGTATCAAATGACAAAGGGGTCTTTTCTGTGTATTGTTATCCACAACAGCTCGCGAGGCCAGCTAAAACAGGAGAGTCAACAAGTCAATTCCATGGACTCTTCTTATGTTTAATTCAGAAAAAGCTTACTAGGTCCAAATTCAGAATGTATATAAGAATTTAAGGGATCTCTCTCCTCTCTCTCTCTCTCTCTCTCTCTCTCTATATATATATATATATATATATATATATATATATATATATATATATATATATATATATATATATATATATATATATATATATATATATATATATATATTGATCTATCCAAACTCAGAACACAAAACGACAAAGAAACGTTATTTACCCGAAAGAAAATCAATAAATATCAAAATTCGTCATCATTAGAGGCCCCAACGCCGTGCACCGCACAGAGCCTCAAGGAAACTCTGCCATCTAATCTTTAGACTATGCATTATCTTCCACAAATCTCCGCTTATCCCCAGCCTCCCGTCTCTTGGTCATCCAAGTAGGTCTTGAGTGCTTCACATGAAGCCCAGAAAACTATGATCCAAAATTCACAAATGAAAAGATGGCGTTATTTAATCCAGAAAACAGACGTTATTTAGCCGCAAAAATGGTTCTCTAAGTAACAAAATCAGGATTCCTAATTCATCAAATTTAAAGAAGTATGTGATCGACCACAAGAAATGTTCATCAAATTTGGCCTGGTGAAAGTTCAGGTAAAATTATGCTTTAAAATTCCCCAAATTGAGACAGAAACATTTTTTTAGCAAGGAAAAGTTTGGTGAGAGGTAAAATTTGGATTAAAAAATCTAAAACTTAAAAGAGAAAGATTATTTAGCCCAGAAAATTACCTAGTAACATAATTAGGCTTCAGATTTCACCAAAGTAAAAGAATAACTTTATCTAGGCCAGGAAAAACTCACTAAGTAACAAATTAGGATTAAAAACTCGCCAAATTAAGATTTTAGCGTTATTTACTCCACCCCATAATACAAAATGCATTCAATAACAGAGCTAGATTTCAAAATTTAGCAGATTAACGGAGGAACGTTACTTATCCCTGGAAAAGTTCAACTGGCATAATTATAATTCAAAATTCACCAAATTAGTTGTAAAATGATCTTTTGAAATTCATCAAATTAACAGATAAAATTTACTTTCTACCAAAAAGAGTTCATCTCGCAGCAAAATTACGTTTTTAGACTTAACTAAATTAAGAGGGAAAACGTTATTCAGTCCAGAAAACGTTCATTAAGCACCAAACCTAGGAATTAAAAGACACCAAGACACTGCTGTGAAAATCCAACAAGGAATTCTCTCGGATATGAAGAGCCAGTAACTTCAAAACTTCAAAATTTCTATATTTTCGTATCCTTTCCTGTCCACCATCTTCAATTTGATAAAAAGAAATAGACCAAAAATCCCCCTTTTCTCTTATTACTGTTCAGAAGTTCATTTCCAATATCTCTGACTTTCAAAAAATGAGGCAAATATCCCGTTTTCTCTCATGACTGTCTACAACATTTAATTTTCAATATCTTTCACTTTCAAAAAATTGAGCAAATATCCCGTTTTCTCTTAATACTGTCTAGAACATTTCATTTCCAATATCTTTCACTTCCAGAAAATGAAGCAAATATCCCCTTTTCTCTCATTACTGTCGAGAACATTTCATAGCCAAAATCTTTCTCTTTCAAAAAATGAGGCAAATATCCCCTTTTCTCTCATTACTGTCTAGAACATTTCATATCCAATATATCTGACTTTCAAAAAATGAGGCAAATATCCCGTTTTCACTTATTGCTGTCTAGAACATTTCATATCCGATATCATTCACTTTCAGAAAATTAGGCAAATATCCCCTTTTCTCTCATTACTGTCTAGAACATTTCATATCCAATATCTCTCTCTTTCAAAAAATGAGGCAAATATCCCCTTTTCTCTCATTACTGTCTAGGACATTTCATATCCAATATCTTTCTTTCAAAAAATGAGGCAAATATCCCCTTTTCTCTCATTACTGCCTAGAACATTTCATATCCAATATCTTTCTCTTTCAAAAAATGAGGCAAATATCCCGTTTTCACTTATCACTGTCTAGGATATTTCAGAATTATCAAAGGAGTATTTAATTGGCAGTCCAAATTTTAATTGCGTTACAAAAGAACCATCCTGCTCGGACGCAAAGCTTAAACCAGTCATCATCTCATCAACGATAATTGATACTTTGAAATATTCAGAGTATTCTCATAAAGCTGATTACCTGAAAAAGGAATAAGGTCACCATTTGTTCGTACTTATAAATCTTGCAACGAGCAGGTGATACATAAATCCTATCTATAAATCCTATCTATACAAAGATAACCGGAAAATACTTGATGACACATTTACAGTGCTCGAGTAATATAGATACGTCGATTATGCAAACCAGTTAAAACGTATCCAAGTGGAAGTGAATCATATTTAGGCTATTAGCTGCTACTATTAGTATCTCCGTTATTGATGTCGCTATTAATATATTAATGTGGCCGGTTTTCATCATTACCGTTAGCAAAATATAATCTGTCCGTCCGCCCTCAGATCTTAAAAATTACCGAGGCTAGAGGGCTGCAAATTGGTAACTACTGAGGCTAGAGGGCTGCAAATTGTTATGTTGATCATCCACCCTCCAATCATCAAACATCCCAAATTGCAGCCCTCTAACCTCAGTAGTTTTTATTTTATTTAAGGTTAAAGTTAGCCATAATCGCGCTTCTGGCAACGATATAAGATAGGCCACCACCTGGCCGTGGTTGAAGTTTCATGAGCCGCAGCTCATACAGCACTATACCGAGACCACCGAAAGATAGATCTGTTTTCGGTGGCCTTGATTATACGCTGTACAGAAAACTCGATTGCGCTGAAGAAACTTCGGCGCATTTTTTACTTGGTTTGTTTTTTTTTTTTTTTGGGGGGAGATTGACATGTCTCATTTCACGAAATCACAGGTAAAGAAGGTCAGACAAGACAAATTGCCCAGAATAAACGGAGATCACACATATTCTGCTAAGTTGGCCTCGTGTGGTAATGAGTCACTTGATTTTGCAGCCTTGCTTAATCATATTCTGCCAGTTCTGAAAAATTTAGCCAGGTATCATGGGGCGTCATATCGACTGCTAATCTAAAAGGTAATTATTTTCAGTTACTGTACTGTACTGTAAAATATTACACTTCTACTCGGTCACAAACTTATTAAGACTTTTGAAAATATTTTCTTTACAGATAGTGAACGTCAAGAACAGAGACTACTGGCTTTTGAAAATAACATTTTGCCTAGAATAACGGGTCCCATTGACGAAATAAATGAAGATGTTTGGAGAGGAAGGCACAACAATGAAATGAGAGGTTTAACCAGACAACAGCTAATAACCGGCCACGTAAGATCGCAGAGGATACGCTGGGCTGGACAGGTGGTTAGAATGGAATAAGGCAGAATGCCTGAAGGATCGGTGGAAGGGAGAAGACCGGTGGGGAGACCGAGAATGAGATGGAAAGATAATGTGTTCAGAGATCTAAGAGAATTGGAAGAATAGGATCCTGAGAATAACTGGAGAGATGCAGCACTCAACAGGAGAACCTGGAGAGGTCTGGTGCAAGCGGCCATGGGCCACCAAGAGGCCCGAGAGCCACCGGAGTAGAGTAGAGTAGAGTAGAGTAGAGCAGACTTAACTATATGGTGTAAAACTTCGCGCTGCCAAAATTACATAACCTGAACAAATCGTTTATAAAATGCTTCAATAGTCGTACCGTTTCCAAAATAGATACTGATTCTAATCTAAATGATTCTTATTGGCAAATTTTTGAGGTGTTGGAAGGGAAGTCTACATTCAAGAATGAGCCAATACGCACGCTATTATGATTTTGTTTTTAATATATATCATACTTATTGACGAATAAATGATCATGCGATTAAGATTCCATGAACAATACTTATCGTCCATGGCAAGAACTCCAGAATCACAATCAAAAAGCTTTATAAGCAGTCTTGGTAGTCGAACGCTGCTCAAATAGAAATTGCCTTTAATTGAAATCATACTTATTGACAAAAATTTTTAAGCTTTAGAAGGGTCGTCTGCATTAATGAATACGGCAACAGTCATGAGGTTATAATTTTGCCTTTCATGCAATGCATTACTACCCTAATACTATTCTCCTCGCATTTTAATACTTTTTTATCTAACTATTAATCTATTTTTTATTCAATAAGTGAGATCTCTTCTTTCTGTATTTCCCTTTACCTCCTTTTACTTCTTCCTAATGAACACCATAATATTCTCTGGAAGCTTGAATTTGAAGTCAATGGCCCCTTTGGTGGGCTTGTTCCATATGAACAGGGCTCATCTATAATAATAATAATAATAATAATAATAATAATAATAATAATAATAATAATAATAATAATAATAATAATATTCTAAACTAAACTTTCTGTGAATGAACCAAAAAGCAAACGATTGTGATTCCTACCAACAAAATAAGAAAGTCCCTTTTCCGAATCACGCTTAATCAGACGTTCGAGTCTGAAATTTGCACCCCTCTCCTGTTCAGCGCGAATGACACCAGCAGACGAGTTGCTTTAAAGTCTAACGAAAAAAAGAAATAACGAAGTCGGAAGCTTCTGCTCTCAAAGGGACATTGCAAGGGCTCAATCAGGCTCAATGCTCATTACCGCCGAGAGAGCACGAAAGCACTCACAAAAGATGATGACTGTTCCCAAAATGCTGTTCTAACAATCATTACGGGAGAGACTGCTTAAAGTTGCAAGTCGTTTGAAGGACTCAAAAGAGTCTTCGCCTTTCGATTGGGCCTCCGACAATCATAAGCCCTGTGTCGAGCATGACTTTGTCTATGACACTCAAAAACATTCGTGACTGATGCGAATACTGTCGCGGACGTAAGTCAAAAGCCGTATGCGTGATGACAGTCATTAGCTATTGGCACGTATGGGCTATCGTTTTGCAAGGCGGTCGAAAGGCTTCCGAGTGCCGTAAGCCTTTTACTCTTCCAGGCTTAGGGCTTTAGACTAGCTTCCGCTTTTCCTGCGCAAGTTTAAAGCCCATATAATTTCACAAGGTGCCCGATAGCCTTCTGATTGCCGTAATCCTTCTGCTCTTCCAGGCTTAAGGCTTTAAATTAACTTCCTCCATTCCTACACAAGCCATCCTTATCATTTTAAAAGACGGTAAAAGGCCTTCTGAATACCGTAAACCTTCAGTTCTTCCAGGCTTAGGGCTTTAGAGTAACTTCCGCTCCTACTGCACAAGTCAGTCTAAAGCCCTTATCATTTCACAAGACGGGCGAAAGCCTTCCACTCTTCCAGGCTTGGGGCTTTAGGCTAACTTCCTCCATTCCTGCACAAGCCAGACTAAACCCCCTATCATTTTCCAGGACGGAGAAAAGCCTTCTGGACACCGTAAACCTTCTGCTCTTCCAGGCTTGAGGCTAGCTCCTGTATAGTCTAAAGCCCAAAGCCCGTCAGAGGCTCTACGGAAAGCAAAAGGCTCAACAATTCCGGCCGTAACCCGTATGTTTCAGTAATAAGCACTCAGGTAGTTTGCCATTTTATGACCTGCAGTTCCCTGTCGCCGAATGGATTCATTACTGGAACCTGATATCGTTAGGAGGTGATCATGCGGAATAAAGTTTGCGTAAAAGTAGTTACGGAGTATATCAACCCCTCGACGTTTCGGCCGGGTAATTAGTGGCAGAGTTATTAGTTCGCTAACGAAAGCACTAAAAAGACGCATAAAATGCTTCGTTATATTACCCTCAGAATAAAAAGGGAGAAATGATCATCAACTGTTCGAAAAGTTAATTGAATGAAAGAGGAAACGCTAAACATCTCGTACAGGACATCCCTCTGGCCATTTCATCATAACTAAGAATATATACGACGTCCTGGTAATTTAGGATATGATTTTTGCTAAAATCCTTTCGTAACAGGATAGGAGATGAGAAACTCATTTCATTTCATTTCCTCTTTGGATTGTCAGAGTAATTTGTTGGAAAATGTCGTCAAAAATATTTCTCAAAAGCTATTTATATATCACTCATTATAATACTCAAGACAAGAATTCGCGAATAAATGGTTATAACAAACAAAAGTGAACTGACATTTGCAGATCTCACAAAGTCCACTTGAAATGAATTACAAATGTCTCAGTAAAACTGGTGGAAAAGTTAAAGTATACCTTAGTTTTACCAGACCACTGAGCTGATTAACAGCTCTCCTATAGGGCTGGCCCGAAGGATTAGACTTATTTAACGTGGCTAAGAACCATTGGTTACTTAGCAACGGGACCTACAGCTTATTGTGGAATCCGGACCACATTATAGCAAGCAATGAATTTATATTACCAGAAATAAATTCCTCTAAAACTGGTGAAGCAGCTACAAATGACACAAGTTGCTTAGCCTACTCTAACAATGAAAAAAAATAAATAAAAAAAATAAAAAGTAATCGAGTTTCATGCATTTCTTAAGCGTCATTGTTCTTTTAACAATAGTAACAAGACCGAATTATTTAAATGTTGTTACTGATCAAAATTCTTTACATTTTTGTACATAATTTACACGCAAAGGTATGGCTTACGTCATTAACAATATCTACGCCATCTAAGTGCTTTGAATAAACAATCGAAGTTTTTCCTTTATAAAAAAAAAGAGCTATAAACGAAAGGTAAAACATTTGCTTTATTTGCATATTTACCTCTGATTTACATCATTTACACGGACACTTGAATCTTGTAAATAATAACGAGTGTACAATCCCAGCACGACTAATGGACAGATACAAATCAGCATTTGATTTACATTATTCTTTTCCTACATCACAATATCTTTTACCCGTCAATTATAACAAAAGTAGTCCTCTATATATATATATATATATATATATATATATATATATATATATATATATATATATATATATATATATATATATATTTAAATATATATATGTGTATGTATATATAATATATATATATATATATATATATACAAATATATATATAGTTTATCTGTTTTTCTAATAACTTATCTCCTCTTTCTGTATTTCCCATCATCATCTGTTACTTCCTTCGAATGATCACCATAATATTCTTTGGGAGCTTGAATTTCCAGTCAATGGTCCCTGTTGCGGGCTTGTACCATATGAATAGGGTTCATCTTTGAATAATATAATAATAATAATAATAATAATAATAATAATAATAATAATAATAATAATAATAATAACTACAAATACGACACGTCAGAACCTAAAAGACAAAACATTACTTTAAGACAAAGCTGTCTTAACTCCGCTCTCCAGACTGACAAATTCTGACGAACCTTTGATGCATTAATATCCGCGCGGCAGATACGCGTGACTGTAATAATAATAATAATAATAATAATAATAATAATAATAATAATAATAATAATAATAATAATAGTAATAAATACGACACGTCAGAACCTCAAAAACATTACTTTAAGACCAAGCTAACTCAACTCCGCTCTCCAAACTGACAAATTCTGACGAACCTTTGATATATATTACTAATATCCGCCGGGCCGATTCGAGTGTCTGGTTTTTGTGTGTGACACCAGGCGATGAAATACTGGTTCTTGATAAACGCCTCTCGACGATGTTTCCGCTTATGAAGGATGGGTGGCTGTGTGTGGATGCAGTCCTCGGCCAGGAAATAGCAATATGGACAACAGGATATGTATTGCACGCGGTTACATCTCAATTGAAGAAAAACAGGACTGTCTGAGTGTACGGGGGATGGGT
>NC_089781.1:24572880-24575380 GCF_040412425.1 Macrobrachium rosenbergii
AGTGGGACCTAATGAACTACAAATACCAATCAAATTCTTATCGGATTGTGACAGGTCCGCGTGTCAAAGCGAGAAGGACACTAGAGCCAGTGCCAAAAACAGCGTCGCTCGAAAGAGAGAATGAAATAAAAAAATATAAAAAAAGTGATTCCCAATTTACTTTCGTGTTGTGACAGCCACCTATGTCGCGATAAGTCACGTGACACGGGGCGAAATTGTTTTCGGAATAGAACAGTTTCGAGATGGCTAGAGAGAGAGAGAGAGAGAGAGAGAGAGAGAGAGAGAGGGCCGGTGGTGGTGTAGGTGTGGGTGTTTTTTGCCTGTGTACATTGCAAGCTTATAAACATAAAAAAAAAAGAGCTACACTGCAAATACCAATGTCAAAACTCCCTTCATGCTTGTAAACGTGCTCCCGTCCTCCTGAAAGCGTCGGTTTTATTTCTATAAGCAAATCACGAGTGTTTAGATAAGCAAAAGCAAATTCTATGTGGCCCCGTTCCCGCATGACCCTTACGGCGGGACGTCTCAGGGACCACAATTCCTCCGCCGCCGCCCCGGTGAGGTTTTCAGCCATGTTACCGATGTGCTTTATGGCCGTGTGTGTGGATCGGATTGCAGGGCTTTAGACGAGAATCACACAGGACGATTATTCACAGGTACAAAAATATGACGACCGCGCTTCTGATCCCCCATAACTCCGTCACTTCGCCCGAAACGATCGGCTTGCGAAGCGAGCCACTTCAAAAGCAGAGGGTTGAGCAAATAAATAAATAAAATCGGGGTATAATTCATTTCGTCGGGTAAACAAGCCGGGAGGAGCCTCCTCCCCCCTCACATAAATCAACACGAAAAGCAGCAAAACGCGGCTAAAAGTAGTGGGAAAAATCCTTGGAGGGGGGAGTCGTCTTGCCTACACGCACATACAGAGTGTCAATTAGGGCGGTTGGGGGAAGGCTGGCCGCATGATTTACGACCCTACAACCTGACCTGGCAAACTTCATGGCTTGGGGGTGGTCCCATGAAGGAGTTGAAGAGAGAGAGAGAGAGAGAGAGAGAGAGAGAGAGAGAGAGAGAGAGAGAGAGAGAGAGAGAGAGAGAGAAAATGATTAATGTCGAACCTACGTGTCGAGATACCTAATCCACTGCAAGAAATTCCGCATTGCCCACCGACGAGAGAGAGAGAGAGAGAGAGAGAGAGAGAGAGAGATGAGTGTCGTCCGCATGGACAGTAGTACTGTACGTACATCTCCGGGAACGGACGAAGACGAGGAGTTACGGCGGCGGCGGCGGCGGCGGCGAGCGTCGCCGGAGAAGCGCGGGTCGTAAAATTTGAAGACGTTTGTTGAAAGAAAAAAAAAAAAAAGAGAGAGAGAGAGAGAGAGAGAGAGAGAGAGAAGAAACTCCCGGACAGCTCGTCTGTTAATAAGGTTTATAAACCGCACCGGAAATATTAATTAATGTCCGCTGGGGAGACTTTATTGGGTCTAATGGCTTGCCCCGTGTACTTTGTTCTGGAATACGATGGGATGATGCGTGGCAATTAATGATTCTGCTTTATGGAGACAGGGAGGTTCCGTAACCGAATACAAGCGTTCTGGAATCCTGTCGGTTTATCGGTCGTATATCTGAAATGTGCCCGGATAAGAGAGAGTGATGTCGGTTCAATTGCTTCAGCGCAAGATAAGCTGAGCTACTGTGTTGTGTTATTACTAATGTAATATCTATTAGTGATAGTAGTGGTCTTATTATTATTTTCTGAAGTATCAGTAGCCTTATTATTCTTTTCTGAAATCGTGTCATTCTTCCTCGAAATATGTAGCAAAGACTGCTTATTATTATTATTATTATTATTATTATTATTATTATTATTATTATTATTATTATTATTATTATTTTCTGAAATCGAAATATGTCAACATTATTATTATTATTAAATATATTATTATTATTATTATTATTATTATTATTATTATTATTATTATTTTTGAAATTTCATTTTATTATTAGCAAAGACTGTTTATTATTATTATTATTATTATTATTATTATTATTATTATTATTATTATTATTATTATTATTGTTGTTGTTGTCGTCTAACATAAAAAGAGGTTTATATATTGCAGTAAACAAAGGCATCACATATTTCTTACAAGTAAAGAAAAAAGGCCATTACACACCAGCCAGTCTTTACACAGTTGCGCCCCAACGGGCATGTTTTATTCCCTTAAATGTTTTATTTTTATTTTCTTAAATGTTCTATTCCTAAAATGTTTTATTTTGCTGAAATATTTTCTTCCTAAAATGTTTTATTTCCTGAAATGTTTCATTGTCTTAAATGTTTTATTTCTTAGATGTTGTATTTCTTAGATGTATTCCTTAAATGTTTTATTTCCTTAAATGTTTTATTTACTGAAATGCTTTATATTTTCTTAAAAGTTTTATCTCCTGAAATGTCTTATTTCCTCACGTTTTTATTCCTTAAATGTTTTATTTCCTGAAA
>NC_089781.1:24587880-24625380 GCF_040412425.1 Macrobrachium rosenbergii
TTAAAGAATAACTGGCCAGTTAATAATAATGATAATAATAATAATAATAATAATAATAATAATAATAATAATAATAATAATAATAATAATAATAATAATAATAATAATAACTAAGGGAAAATATCAAACTTATTTCGTTATAAAAGAACACAATGAACCTGAAGAATAGTTGGCATAATAATAATAATAATAATAATAATAATAATAATAATAATAATAATAATAATAATAATAACACCATACTCAATAAAAGAAAAATTAATACTTATTTAACTTTAGTTAAGGATGCACCAGACTTCAACAGTTGTCAATTACTGCCGTACACACACCAGACGACTTTTACAAAGAAGCATTTTAAGAACGCCGCTACTGGACACGTGGGGATTAAACAAGTATTAACGCCAATAAAAGAGAATGATAAAAAAGAGAAAAACAAAAAAGAATCAGACATCCTTCGCTTTTCTCCCAATAACATGAGCTAACGGATGGACGCTACGGGTACCGGTCAGGTATGCATAAAAAACATATAAAAAAAAAATTTTAATATACTTTTTGTGCTCTGTCTTTCTCTCTCCGCGGCACAATTTAACACATGGAACCGTGAGCGTGGACACAACACACACCCACATACATACAGACATACATACACACATAATATATATATATATATATATATATATATATATATATGTATGTATGTATGTATATTACAAATATATATAGTTCTCAATTTCTCATATATTAGGCGCCAGTGTTTGCTTGTAGTTTAAAAACGTCCAAAAATTGGTCGGGCTAGCTTATATTCTCACAGAGAGACAGGTTGGGAAGTTTGGACATATCATATAAAAATAAAAATAAAAAGCTTGGACGAATCGGATGAAAATAAAATAATAATATAAAAATAAAAATAAGCAAAAACTGCATATAAGGAAACTAATTTATTTTCTCCAAATTAAAGCGTTCAAATTTGCTTCAGTAAAATTTGATGAACTTGCTGAGATTTTAATAAATATAACCTCAACATAAGCTCAAGACCATCTTCAATACGCAGATAAATTCGACTAAATCTCACTACGATGATACTGGTTTAATTCCATTTTCAAATCAATTTCCCGTTTGTAAATACATTACGTTACATAAATCCATATCACTGACTTTGTTTGACAATAAATTACGTTCAATAAATCCCTATCACTGGCTTTGTTTGAAAATAAAATACGTTAAATAAATCCCTATCACTGGCTTAATTTGAAAATAAGTTACGTTAAATAAATCCCTATCACTGGCTTTATTTGAAAATAAATCACGTTAAATAAATCCCTATCACTGGCTTTGTTTGAAAATAAATTACGTTAAATAAATCCATATCACTGGCTTTGTTTGAAAATAAATCACATTAAATAAATCCCTATCACTGGCTTTGTTTGAAAATAAATCACGTGAAATAAATCCCTATCACTGGCTTTGTTTTAAAATTGTCACTGGCTTTGTTTGAAAATAAATCACATTAAATAAATCCCTATCACTGGCTTTGTTTGAAAATAAATCACGATAAATAAATCCCTATCACTGGCTTTGTTTGAAAATAAATCACGTTAAATGAATCCCTATCACTGGCCTTGTTTGAAAATAAATCACGATAAATAAATCCCTATCACTGGCTTAAGTCAAAATTGTTACAGAATAAACACCTCATCTTCGAGCAAATCAAAGTGTACTAGTTTAAATAAATTTCGTATTCAAACTCATTGAGCTGAACGGCACAAATTCCTTCTCTCAGACTGAATGAATCAACGTGAATTTCCTCCTCCTGAGAAACACAAAACTAACTCTAATTTCCAAACTCAATTAGGCATTATTCTTTTTCCACCCAAACGACTTGACCATGACTCATCAAAAACCACTTTTCTGTCAGAGGAATGTTTCATCGGGCAAGATTCAAAATGAATTCAACCACCTAAAAAAAAGTTATTTACTTCTACGTACAAAAATAATTCAGTTTATTTACTTCTACTTACAAAAACAATTCTAAGTAAATTGTCTATCTGAAGAGGAATTATCAAAAACTAAATTCTTTTTAGACGCACAATTCATTCGGCAAGACTAAAAACAAATTTAATGTTCAACGAAAAACCGTGATTTGCAGCCTAAAATTAATTTCTGTATGATATGTAAGAGTAATAATAAATAAATTGCGTTTGAATATATTTAAGTCATATGCACGCAGTATATTGACCAACTAATTACTACAATTCATTTTCGTTAAGACAAAACTACCATTTGTAATGTTCACTTCTATTTTGAACGCTAAGCTATACAGCCTCTCTTTCATCTCCCGATTCCCATGCTGAGAGAGAGAGAGAGAGAGTATTAGTCAAGTTCTTACCGTCCACGCTTTCAGACCAATTTAAGCGGCCTCTTTCATAAAGCGAGAGAGGGAGAGAGATAGGCAGGTAGGTAGAGGGAGAGAAAGAGAAGAATCTCTCTCTCTCTCTCTCTCTGTGCACTTAGCTAAGCTCTCGTTAACTGGGGATTAAGGAGTGTTACTTTTTCATCAACTTGTTTTTGTAATGTCGATAACGAGTGAAATCCCGAGGCGATATTGTTTAAAGGTTCCTGAGAGGTCTGCCCAGAGAGAGAGAGAGAGAGAGAGAGAGAGAGAGAGAGAGAGAGAGAGAGAGAGAGAGAGATGCCGCACTCGAGGGAAAAGCATGAGCAATAATGGAAGCGAGCAGAGAGAGAGAGATAGAGAGACAATTACGAGTTTCCTCTGCTTAAGGCTTTATTTTCCTCCCGTTGTTTAGGAACTCCATATTCAGTCAGTAGTTTCTATAATGATGATGATGATGATAATGATGATGATAGTGGTGGTGATAACGTTAACGGGGGTGGTGGTGGTGGTGATGATGATGAAAATGGAGATGACTACAAATGCCTGTGGAATAATATCTTGGATGCCTTTTTCACTAAAATATTTGAGTTCGTCTCATATTCCAATATTTTGGAAATAACTGTTCGGTCAATCACACAACGTCAAGAAAGAAAAGGTAAGTTTAGGTAACTCTGGGTCTATCTATATATCTATTTAACATTTTCTTTTGTGATTCTGTTCTGCTATTTCTGATTTATGACGTTCTATCTAGGGTACTATTACTACTATCACTACCACAACTACTATTGGCTCCTCGATACTATTTTCATGACATGAATAATAACGATAAATAATTCTATTCACATACAATTCTGTAACAATAACAAAAAAAATACCTAAAGCATTCCTTTTTGCGGTACATGATAATCAACTGATAAATTCTAACAGAACAAACACTAGAAAAACACGCTTGAAAAACTAAAAGAATCAATTTATTTTAAACTCAAATAACAAAAATAACAAACATGATAAAATGAACGGAAGTCCTTCTTACGTTTTGATTTAATTTTTCATAGCTAAGGGAATGAATTCAGAAATCACCAAAGGTAAATTCTTAACGCAAACCGAAAATTTACTGCATTTCCTTTGCTTAACAGAACAGGCGTCCTGTTGACTGCGCGCCAGTGTATAAAACTAGTGTTGTATATGCACATCCGATTCAGTCTCTTATTTTCAGCGCTATATTTATGTATGGGGATGGGATATACAGTAAAATCTAGGCCCAAGGAAAAGCACTGGGACCTATGAGGTCATTCAGCGCTGAAAGAGAAATTGAGAGTGAAGAAGGTTTGAAAGGTGTAACATGAGAAAACCTCGCAGTTGCACAATGGAACAACACTTAGAAGAGGGTTGAAAGTAAGATGCAAGAGAGAAAACACGAACGGAGGTACAGTAAAAGAAATGGAAGGGGTTGCAGCAAAGCGCCAAAGGGACGCTGTAAAGAACCTTCAGTAATGCCTACAGTGCACCGCGTGACGTGCACTGACGGCGCTCCCCCCTATGGGAATGTTTATGTAAGAAATATGGTTCCAGGTTTTTCAGTATGTATGGGACGCCGTCTCTTGATGCCACTGGTGCGTTTATGGAAGAGACAGTCTCTTGATATCAGTTCTGTCTCTTTATGCATGAGATACGTCCAATAATATCAGTGCTGTGTGTTTATGAAAGGGACGCAGTCTCTTGTTTAGAACGTTTAGCTCTCATGTATGAGATGTATCGGTGCTTTATGTATGAGATACGGTCTTTTCTTTTCAGAATTGTGTTTACGTATGAAATACGGTCTCTTGGTCTCATCCCTGCGTGTGTGTAGATGTATCAATGTTTTGTCTATGTATGAAATACGGTCTCTTCTTTTCAGCACTGTTTATGTATGAGATACGGTCTCTTGTTTTCATTTCTGCGTGTGTGTAGCATTATCGTGTTTTGTTTATTTATGAGATGTGGTCTTTTCTTTCCAGCATTGTGTTTATGTATGAGATACGGTCTCTAGTTCTCATCCCTGCGTGTGTGTGTGTGTGTAAAATTATCAGTGTTTTGTTTATGTGTGTTTATATATGAGATACGGTCTACTGTTTTAATTTCTGCGTGTGTGTAGAATTTTCAGTGTTTTGTTTATGTATGAGATTCAATCTATTCTTTTCGGTAGTGCGTTTATAAATGAGATACGGTCTCGTGTTTTCACTTCAGTGTGTGTGTGTGTGTGTGTGTGTGTGTGTGAGAGAGAGAGAGAGAGAGAGAGAGAGAGAGAGAGAGAGAGAGTGTGTGTGTGTGTGAATCTGCAAGTGGACGCTAGAGGGAGCGAGCACACAACATAGGCAGTAATAATTGGATGTTGTGAACGGGCGCTTTTGCATGATCCCATCAAATTAATGACCAATCGCCCTCTCCTGCCACCTGCTCCCCACTGTCAACTTGACCTCTTCTCACCATATCATCTCTCTCTCTCTCTCTCTCTCTCTCTCTCTCTCTCTCTCTCTCTCTCTCTCTCTCTCTCGCGAACACATACACACACACACAAAGAGAATGTGTGTGTGTGTGAGTGTGTGTGTGGATGAATGTGATAACTTCTCTCACAATAAGGGATGGTGGATGAAATTTAATAATCTCTCTCTCTCTCTCTCTCTCTCTCTCTCTCTCTCTCTCTCTCTCTAAACACATAAACACACACACAAAGTGAATGAGTGAGTGTGAGTGTGTGTGTGTGTGGATGAATGTGATAAACGGTGGTAATCTCACAATAAGGGATGGTGACTGAAAGTTAGTAATCTCTCTCTCTCTCTCTTTCTCTCTCTCTCAAAACACATAAACACACACACACAGTGAATGTGGTACTCCCTCTCTCTCCTACAGTATGATGGCAGCTAAGATTTATTCAAATCTCTCTCTCTCTCTCTCTCTCTCTCTCTCTCTCTCTCTCTCTCTCTCTCTCTCTCTCTCTCTCTCTCTCTCTGTTCCCATATACGATGAGTAACTAGAATAATATGGGGATGTTATTCGCAAAATCTTGCTGCTGCTGTTTACGGGGTATGAAATATTTCAGAAGCAAGAACGAGCAAAATTTCTTAACCTATTTACTTACAAATCCCTTAAAAATATTACAAGCAAATAACCAGAAAAACTATACGAATTTTCATGCTTACACAAATTCATGTAAATAAATTTCAAACAATAAGCACTGTAGTAAACTGGTGATTATATATATATATATATATATATATATATATATATATATATATATATATATATATATATATATATGTATATATGCACATACATAAATAAAGATAAAATCCACGTTCCACATTTTCGTGATTCAGTTATATATGCACATACATACATATATATATATATATATATATATATATATATATATATATATATATATATATATATATATATATATATATATATATATATATATATATATATATATATATATATATATACTGGCATCTGTATATCAGTTTCAACAGCATGCTACCACCATCATACTAAATGATATACGAAACAAAACAGAACTTTTTCCAAACGCCGTTCCACGGCATGAAAGAGTCATATAACTTTACACGTGAGAAAGAGCGTGTATATCTTATGAGAGAGAACGCAAACAAAAAATGATAAGAGGATATTAATCCGGTAAAACGGCCACATTATCTATCTCTCACATCAGGAAGTTATGGAATTAACATACATATGCAGATAAAAATCTGGTACACTTCGATACTTCGTCGTTCCGGTCTACCGTCCCCTGTTCCGGGATCCTTCTGCCCTGCTTTTGACGTGGAGAGATGATAAAACGACTTTGTTGTTATACTGCCTCTCTGATCTACGACGGACTGCGCATGCGTCGAGCACGTCAGGGCTTAAAAATCGAGTTGATTGGTGTAAGTTACCTACTGATCAAAAATATTTGGCTGTTTAGCTTATTATACTTTGTTGTTTGCCTTTATTAATGATGCGCAGCTGTTGTCCCAACGCGCGCACACACATATACACACAATATATATATATATATATATATATATATATATATATATATATATATATATATATATATATATATATATATATATATATATAAGGTGTATACTGTATGTGCATTAATACATTTCTAAGTCATCATCATTTGTATTAATATGGTCTCACGCAATTATATATATAATATATATATATATATATATATATATATATATATATATATATATATATATATATATATATATATATATATATATATATACTGTATATATATAATGCATACATAACGTACACAAAAAGAGAGGCACAAACTACATAATTACTCAATTTCAAGTTTGTCGATGAACGTTTGGGCAAAGACCGGTTTGGTCATTTCCTGGACGGGTACGATTGTCTAGTCCTTTTTTTTTTTGGCCGGCCTTATGCTCTGCTAATAAGTCCAATCACCGCTCTCGTGGAGACCATCAGGCGAAGATTCGCCTTCATCATTTTCACCATCCAGTGTCATTATCATCATTATCATCATCATTACCATGGCCAAGAAATTTCGTGTTATACTATTGTAATATTTTTTACACCATCATCATTATCATTATCATCTCCGTCTCCCGGAGCTCTTTCTGCTAGTTTAATATTCATTATCTTCGGCAGCATTATCACTATCTTTCAGTTATAATGAATACAGCCTACGCATATCTGTAAAGACATTATACCAGTGTATAATGCATAGCTCATCGTGTATAATAACAGGTACCTGTTTACAATGACACCGTAGTCTACCTCTTCTTAGCATCATTATCGCTCCGCGGAACCCCGTCGTGTATAATGAACATATGCATCATATCATTATCTCTGCCGTCATCGTCGCTTTTTGGAACTCAACAGAGACAATGTTAATACTTTCACCTTTCTTTCATCGCCATCATCATATTGTCATCATCACGACCATCATCATCGTGCCGCCTAGAACTCCAGCGTTTATAATGAACACTGCCTCGTTTGCATAATAGAGCAGTTTGTGCTTTTTCTTCCTCTTCTTCAATTCATTAAGCTTCGGATTGCTTTTCGAAGTCAGAGATCTCAGTCATTAAAGCAATGATGTTTTAATAGTGCTCTGGACTGACTGAACGGTATCCACAGGTTAACTTTTTTATTGTTTTTTTTTTTTTGCTTGTGTTTTTTTTATAGATTAACTTAGTTTTTTTTCTGCCTTTTCAAATGTACTGCTGACTTTAAGCCTTAAGCTCTGACACTAAGGTTTAATTTTTTTTTCCATATCACTCAGACGGTTGTTTTTTTCCATTTGCCTTTTTAAGTGTTTTTTTTATTCAATTATTACAGCTGACTTTAAGCTTTGAAACTATGCTTAATTTTTTATATCGCTCAGATTTTTTTTTATTTGCCTTTTCAAGTGTTTTTTAATTCAGTTATTACAGCTGACTTTAAACTTTGACACTAAGCTTAAATTTATTATTTTTTTTTTTCTTTTTCTTATCAATTAGATGGTCGTTCACATCTGATTTTAAGTGTTACAATTTATTTCTCCACTTTTTCATACATGACTTTAAAATGATACTTATATAATCCACTTTTTCCTTTACCTTTTTTTTTAATTTTGCCAGGAGCTTTTACCGGTTCTCTTATCTCCATTCTCGCCGTAATTGCTGTATCTGTGATGACCGATAATAATCACAACTAATTGCGGGGAATTCGAAGATGACAGAAATTAATGTCGGATAGCGGCGGAAACGGTAAAGCCAGCGACGAAAGGTTCCTCAACAGTCATTACGAAGGATAATTAACTGGGACTCATCTGCCGCTGCGTGAAAATTCATGTCGTTTTTATGGGGAAATTTTGTAGTTTTTATCGGGAAATTCGTGTCGTTTTTATTCGGAAATTCATGTCGTTTTCAACTGAACATTTGTGTCGTTTTTATTCGGAAATTCATGTCGCTTTTATCTGAAAATTCGTGTCGTTTTTATCCGAAAATTCATCTCGTTGTTAACTAAAAATTCATGTCATTTTTATCCGAAAATCCATGTCTTTTTATCCGAATATTCATGTCGTTTTTATTCGAAAATTCATGTCGCTTTTAACTGAAAATGTATGTCGTATTTATTCGAAAATTTATGTCGCTTTTAACTAAAAATTCATGTCGTTTTTATTCGAAAATTCATGTCGCTTTTAACTGAAAATTCTTGTCGTTTTTATTCGAAAATTCATGTCGCTTTTAACTGAAAATTCATGTCGTTTTTATTCGAAAATTCATGTCATTTTTGTCTGAAAATTCAAATTGTTTTTATCTGAACATTCGTGTCATTTTTGTCCGAAAATTCATGACCTTTTTATTCGAAAATTCATTGTCGTTTTACCTGAAATTTCATGTCGTTTTTATTTGAAATTTCATATCGATTTTATCTCAAAATTCAGATGGTTTTCAACCGAAAATTCATATCGCTTTTATCTAAATTGACGTGAAAATTCGTGTCATTTTAATCTGAAAATTCATGTAACTTTAATGTAATAATTCACATCCTTCTATCTGAAAATTCATATAGTTTTTACCTGAAAATTCATATAGTTTTTACCTGAAAATTCGTATAATTTTTACCTGAAAATTCATGTAATTTTTAACTGAATATTCATGTAGTTTCTATCTGAAAATTCATATCTAAAAATTCATGTCGTTTTTATCTGAAAATTCATATAATTTTTATCTGAAAATTCATACTTTTATCAGAAAATTCATGTAGTTTCTAACTGAAAATTCATATCTTCTGGAAATTCATGTCGCTTTTATCTGAAAATTCATTTCATTACCTGAAAATTCATAGTTTTTATCTGATAATTTCATATCGTTTCTATCTGAAAATTTTCGGTGTTTTTTCAGAAAATTCCTAACGTTCTTATCAGCGAATACTTTTTTTTTCCCCTAAAATTCATACCGCTATTACATGAAAATTCATATCACTTTATTCGAAAATACTTATCTTTATTTTTTATTCTTAATATTCGCACAGTTCTGATCTCAAAATCCATATCGTTTTTATCGAAAAATTCACATTGTGTTTATCTATTTCGTTTCAGCTGCTGTCATAAGCTTTTCCGATTACCGTCTGCTGCTTCATAAAGTAATAAGTAATAATAATAATAATATATATATATATATATATATATATATATATATATATATATATATATATATATATATATATATATATATATACAGTATATATAATTTCCTAACATTCAATTTCTACCAGACCGAATTACATCGAAAATTTTCCTACTAAGATTCCTGAATTTATCAAAAAACTGCCTACTGTCAGTTTGAAATTTATCTACAATTTGCCTACTGGCAGAATGTAATTCAGATGAAAATAATTCAACATTCCTCAAATGACGTCGCAAAAATTATTCCAATTTAAGTCGCGGACAATACGAAATTCAATTAACAACGGGCACGAAAAAACTTAACTAATAATCCTGTATGAATTACACTTTTTCTTGCCCGAATCTGATGGAAACAAGATAATAATCTTGTACGAATTACACCTTTTCTTGCCCGAATCTGATGGCAACAAGAAGGGAGGAGAAAGAGAAAGAGAACACGAAACTACAGAAGTTAAGGAAAACGAAAGCGAAAGAGAAATCCAAAACTTGCCTGCGGAGAGAAAGAAACGAGCGCCGAACCGAGTAATGTGGGAACTGACAGCCTGGCGGGTGTAACTGAACTTTGACCGGAATAAGGTACGAGGTCGCTAGTCATGCGGCCTTCCCCGTCCCAGCTGCGACCTACCACAGCCGACTAACCATCAGTTACATAATTCACTGATAAAGTAAACACAGTCACTGAGGGTTTAATACTTTCAGGAAACAGGTCTACATCGCTTATATCCCCGACTGACTTTGGAGACTTACAGGGAATATGTGAAATGACCAATTCGCTTAGGAACATTTGATCCCCGAGCGCTAGTACTAAACATGGCGAATTAATGATTCATCAACACTGTTTCGCCATGTTTAGTACTAGTCCCTGGGGGTCAAATGCACTAAGGGACATTTGATTCCCCAGGGGCTAGAACTAAACATGGCGAATTAGTGATTCATCAACACTGTTTCACCATGTTTAGTACTAGCCCCTGGGGGGTCAAATGCACTAAGGGACACTTGATCCCCCAAGGGCTAGTACTAAACACAGCGAAACACAGGCGAAACAGAGTGATGAATAGATGAATCATTGTTTCGCCGTGTTTAGTACTAGCCCTCGGAGATCAAATGTTCCCAGGCGAATTGGTCCTTTCACATATTCCCCGGGGATTTCGTGAAATCCCTGGATTTCACATATTCTTGTAACATATATATACTGTATATATATGTAATATATATATATATATATATATATATATATATATATATATATATATATATATATAGATGTATATTATATATATATATATATACATATATATATATATATATATATATATATATATATATATATATATATATATATATATATATATATATATACATGGACAAGACACAGCCAACGCTTGGGAACATATGCATGTGCCCATACAAGAAGTGTCCAGCATACGATTAACTGAATTAAGCGAGGCACGGACATCCAATCTCATAACAAGAACGGAGATTTTGCAGGCTAGATAATCTGCTCACATGACTAGTGTCATGCCCCGCTAATTGGCCGCCATAATGATGGCTCGAGAGGGTATTATCTACCGAAAGCCGCTGTTCGAAGCGCTAATTATGTCTTGACAAGTGACTCCATCAATCGCATGAACCCTGATACAGAGGGACTTCAGAATTTGGACTGTATTTTTGTTATTCTCTCTCGATCGAGGCGGAGTTGGAAATGAATTATTGTGGGAAGCAGAAATTAGACCTGAGATGGATGGCTGCTGCCTTACAGGCAGATAGTATGTTTCCCTTTGGTGGTCGTGCTTGTGACAACTTAGGGGTTGTATCTAAACATAAAAATAACATGTACGAACTTACTCGGCATGTATATATATACATTACATATATACAGTATATATATACATATATATAATATATATATATATATATATATATATATATATATATATACCGTGAATTATATACAATCATGGCTCAGTGGTCTGACCGTCGACTGGAGTCGTTGGAAGGTACTGTGTCGAGGGATCGAGACCCGGGGGTACAGATCCATTTATCATTTAAAAAATTCCCCTTCGGTAATAATTCCCCTGCGGGGATATTTCCTTAGTAGCGTGAATTTGATATTAAACGACATTTGTAGCTTCATGATTGTACATTTATACGTATACATATCTTAAACACCTTTGAAGATAGCTTCTAATGAAAACAGTTATTGCTGAAAATCAAACCGATTTCGGTTTGCGTTTTCTGGTGGCTTTTCTTTCCGCCAATGCACGAAATATCCTCCCTTTGATTGTTGATGATATCATACGATGTCTCTGTAATTACAGCTGTAATGACCACTCTCTTACCTACGTCAATACGTGTATAGTTAGATGTGGCAGTTGTTGGATCAACCTGGCCTTATGCCAGCTCGGGATCTTAATCCAAGTCAGTGCCCACCGATGATGATTTCTAAAATGGAACAGATTAAATGTTGCTCATTTGATAAGTCTTATTCGAATACGTGAACGGTAAAACAGGGAGTGTAATAGACGCAAAAGACGTTGGTGAGTAGTATTGCCGTTAGTGCACCTCACGCGGTGCGCTGCAAGCATTACCTAAGGTTCTTTGCAGCGTCCCTTTGGCTACTAGCTACAACGCCTTTCGTTCATTTTACTGTTCCTCCATTCATGTTCTCTTTCTTCCATCTTACTTTCCACCCTCTCCTAACAATTGTTTCATAGTGCAACTGCTTTGAGGTTTTCCTCCTGCTACACCTTCAAAACCTCCTTTACTCTCAATTTCCGTTTCAGCGCTGAATGACCTCACAGGTCCCAGTGCTTTGACTTTGGCATAAATCTTATATTCTAAGCCCAACAGGACACTGGAGGCTCAAAGATTTGAGAGTAGAGAAAATCATAGGACATTGGAGGCTCTAAGCTATACGGTAGGACACTGGAAGGAAGGGGTGTCTACGCTATGCTACTGAACTGAAACTAATAAATAAGATATTGCGGAGAAAGAGCGTTTACTGTACTAGATGAGAAAACTATTGAAAAGGTGATGGTAAAGATCGTCTACAATATAAATACAGTTTTCTGTTCGCCGTATGAAACTCTCAGCCACGGACTGTGAACCTCAACCGCGGCCAATGAAACTTTCAGCCACGGCCCGATGGTGACCTGTGTTTTTGGCACCTATAGCAGTGCCAGACGCACGATCATGACTAACTTTAACCTTAAATAAAATAAAAACTACTGAGGCTAGAGGGCTGCAATTTGGTATGTTTGATGACTGGAGGGTGGATGATCAACATACCAATTTGCAGGTCTCTAGCCTCAGTAGCTTTTAAGATCTGAGGGCGGGCAGAAAAAGTGCGGTGCCAGTTGCACGATCGTGACTAGAACCTTAAAAAAATAAAAACTACTGAGGCTAGGGGGCTGCAATTTGGTATGTTTGATGACTGGAGGGTGGATGATCACCATACCAATTTGCAGGTCTCTAGCCTCAGTAGTTTTTAAGATCTGAGGGCTGACAGAAAAAGTGCGATGCCAGACGCACGTTCATGACTAACTTTAACCTTAAATACAATCAAAACTACTGAGGCTAGAGGGCTGCAATTTGCTATGTTTGATGATTGGAGGGTGGATGATCAACATACCAATTTGCAGCTCTCTAGCCTCAGTAGTGTTTAAGATCTGAGGACGGACAGAAAAAGTGCGAACGGACAGACGAATAGCCATCTCAATAGTTTTCCTTTACAGAAAACTAAAAAGAAAAAGCGGGAACTGAAGTTAAGAGATAGCCACAGAACATTTTAACAAATAAAACCAGAACCAAGAATTCAGTGAAGCCGAGAACAAATGCTCATCTTCCCCTCGTCCTGACCCTTCTAAGCACGATAACGAGAAACGAAATGAAAAATCAAATTAAGGACTTAATTTTTAATTGGGATCATTTACTCGGGTTTCGCAAATCCCTCTCCCTCAACAGTGTAGTACTCTGGGGGAGCAAAAAATAATTATTTAATTGTTTCCATTCGCTGGTATCTCCTCCCTAGCGTTGCTTCCTTAAATGAACTCTTAATTATGAAAGCCTGTAATATTTAATTTTTTTTTTTTATTTGAAGAGAACCTAAGCTTTTTTTTTTTTTTGTTTCTTAGAAGAAACCAATTTTGTACCTGTTTCTTTTTCATATTTTGAAGAACCCTACTTTTTTCTACTTTCATTTTGCTGGAAACTCAATTTGTTTCAACTTTGCTGTCTTGAAGAATCCTATTTTTACAAATACTATTATGGGGAAAAAATTATGTATACTTTACAGCACAAACTGAGAACTACTTACTAGGGATTCTTATTTTTGCAGATGTTGTGTCGCCAGTTTTATTAGCCATATATCAATCAATCAATCTTATTTTGGCCCGAAATTTTATCAAGATGCAAAATTACAGGTGAGGGGAAGTACCAAGTGTTATTTATTGACTTACTTACTCGAGACTTTCTATCTATTACCTACTTAATCATTACGTAGGAAAACCTCTTTGTAATACTATACCCTAAGATTTGTCACATAAGAAAACAAGTAAAAAATGCAATGAAGTTTCTTCCACGCAATCGAGTTTTGTGTAAAGCGTATTTTCAAGGCCACCGAAAATAGATCTATCTTTCGGTGGTCTCGGTATAATGCTGTGTGAGCTGCGGCCCATGAAACTTCAACCACGGCCAGGTGGTGGCTTATCCTATATCGTTGCCAGAAGCGCGATTATGGCTAACTTTAACCTTAAGTAAAATAAAAACTACTGAGGCTAGAGGGCTGCAATTTGGGATGCTTGATGATTGGAGGGTGTGTGATCAACATATCAATTTGCAGCCCTCTAGCCTCAGTAGTTTTTAAGATCTGAGGGCGGACAGAAAAAGTGCGGACAGAGAAAAGTGCGGACGGACAGATAAAGTCGGCACAATGGTTTTCTTTTACAGAAAACTAAAACAGATAGGCCTATATTCCAAAGGTAAGGAATAAATGAATTTTGTAGCCGTTCACTAACTTTAAAATCGTTACAGAAAATTGTTGCTCGTTGATAAAAATCTTTAGGTCAATGAAAGGCCCGGTTAAAGGAAAGAAAAGCATATGAAAAATAATCATGATCGCTGGAAATCTGAAAATATTTTCATCATCGCAGAAAATCTGAAAAATGTTCATGGTCGCTGAAAATCTCAAAAAAATTTCATCATTGCTGAAAATCTGAGGAAATTCTCAGCGTTGCTGAAAATCTGTAAAATTCTCATGATCGCTAACAAATTTTTTTCATCGGAAATCAGAAAAAAATCTCATGATCGCTGAAAACTTGAAATATTTTCATTTTTCGCTGAAATTAAAGAGGTCTTTCAATCCAGTAATAATAGGAAAAAAATCTAAAAAAAAAAAAAAAAACTTTCATCAGAAACAGTCCAAGACACGAACGATCTAGAAGTTTCACGATTATAGTAACAGTGGTAGCATAACCTCGAAAAAGGTAATTAATCTTTCATTATCGCATTTCCCTTAGCATTATCAACCAATTTTAACCCCCCCCCTTTTTCGACCAGCGTGGGTGGCACCACCCTCGACGAAGCCACCCAACAAATTTTCGCAATGACGCAATTTGCGGCCATTCAGGAAGCCGGGATTAATGATCTCGCTGGACTCAGCCTGAGACCGAACTTGTACAGACATTTAGACGTGAATTAAATGAAAGGGCTTCCTGACTTGTGCAAAGGGGCTGGGTTGTTTACACAAGTGTGCATTTGTGTGTGTGTGTGTGTGTGTGTGTGTATGAACACGTGTGAAAAAGAAGATGAAACGTGGAGAGAGAGAGTGAGAAAGAAGAGAGAGAGAGAGAGAGAGAGAGAGAGAGAGAGAAAGAAGAATTTTGGACACCAACCTGGCATATGGCTTGGAGAGAGAGAGAGAGAGAGAGAGAGAGAGAGAGAGAGAGAGCTAAAGAAGAATTTTGGACACCAACCTGGCATATGGCTGAGAGAGAGAGAGAGAGAGAGAGAGAGAGAGAGAGAGAGAGAGAGAGAGAGAGAGAGAGAGGAAGTTCGGGTAAAGAAGAATTCTGGACACCAACCTGGCACACAGCTTGAGAGAGAGAGAGAGAGAGAGAGAGAGAGAGAGAGAGAGAGAGAGAGAGAGAGAGGTCGTGCGTTCGCTAAAGAAGAATTTTGGACATTAAACTGGCATATAGCTTGGAGAGAGAGAGAGAGAGAGAGAGAGGGAGAGAGAGAGAGAGGAAGTTCGGTAAAGAAGAATTTTGGACACCAACCTGGCAGACAGCTGAGAGAGAGAGAGAGAGAGAGAGAGAGAGAGAGAGAGAGAGAGAGAGAGAGAGAGAGAGAGAGGACATATACATTCGCTAAAGAATAATTTTGGACTAACCTTGCATATAGCTTGGAGAGAGAGAGAGAGAGAGAGAGAGAGAGAGAGAGAGAGAGAGAGAGAGAGAGAGAGAGAAGGCAAATTAGGGTAAATGTGCTCTCCACTTACCACTGTTTGAGAATCAACATTGCAGTGGCAGTGACCCAAAATGATTGCAAATTCTCTCCTGTTCAAAGTAGTTCAACACTGTGATTTAATAGATGTTGAAGAAAGAAAGAGACAGACACACAGACAGACAGACAGACGGAGAAACTGAAACTGGAAGGGAGGCTATTAAGTCAGAAATGAGCGGACTTGGAAGAACAAGCTTTAAAGGAGGAGA
Source organism: Macrobrachium rosenbergii (assembly GCF_040412425.1). Taxonomy (NCBI): domain Eukaryota; kingdom Metazoa; phylum Arthropoda; class Malacostraca; order Decapoda; family Palaemonidae; genus Macrobrachium; species Macrobrachium rosenbergii. Next base: position 24,604,175 of record NC_089781.1, read on the forward strand.
AATAAAATGAAAATGCATTCTCATTTCCGCCTAAAATCAAGTAAAACTGAACTTCTTCGCGTCAAGACTAAACTCCAAACATACAAGTGATTTTGGAAATTATATTGACAACCTATAAATATAGATATAGATATATATATATATATATATATATATATATATATATATATATATATATATATATATATATATATACTGTATATATAATACATATGTATGTTTGTGTGTGCTTATATATATATATATATATATATATATATATATATATATATATATATATATATATATATATATATATATATATATATATATATATATATATATATATATATATGTATATATATATATATATATATATATATATATATATATATATATATATATATATATATATATATATATATATAATATACGTATGTATGTACATTATGTGTGTGCATATATATGTGTATATTACTTTATTTCAAGCAAGACCGAACAAACAAAAAGCAATATTTCTTTGAAAAATTAAGCAAAAATAAATATTACGAAAATAAAAAAAAAAATCAGCGTCTCAGACGTTCCCAGAACCTCTATCTCTTTTAACCATGACAGATCTACCTCGTACGATAAACTGAAGGGGAAATATCAGTCAGCGTGTTAATAATAATAATAATAATAATAATAATAATAATAATAATAATAATAATAATAATAATATAATTATTGTATCACAAACCTCCACGCGCCCAAATGGATGACCACAGGGAGAACATCCTTAGTTCAGAAAGACAAGAACAGGGGAAATATAGCAAGTAACTAAAGGCCTATCACCTGCCTACCAATACTGTGGAAGTTACTAACAGGTATCATCAATGAAAGGCTATACAACTACCTAGGGGATACAAACACCATCCCCCACCAACAGAAAGGCTGCAGAAGGAAGTGTAGGGGCACACAATACCAGCTCCTGATAGACAAAACGGTAATGAAGAATAGTAAGAGAAGGGGAACTAACCTAAGCCTGGCATGGATTGACTACAGGAAAGTCTTCGACATGAAACGGCACACGTGGCTAATAGAATGCCTGAAAATATATGGGATAGAGTCAAAGATCCTCTGGGACTATGGTATCAGAACAGATAGGGTGATACGTGCCAATAGACCAGACGTGACGTTGATTGACAAAATCAAGAAGAAAGTGTCACTCATTGATGTCGCAATACCATGGGACACCAGAGTAGATGAGAAAGAAAGAGAAAGGATTGATAAGTATCAAAACCTGAAAATCGAAATAAGAAGGACATGGGATATGCCAGTGGAAATTGTAGCCATAATCATAGGAACACTAGGCACGATCCCAAGATCCCTGAAAAGGAATCTGGAAAAACTAGATGCCGAAGTAGCTCAAGGACTCATGCAGGAGAGTGTGCTACTAGAAACAGCGCACATAGTGAGAAAAGTGATGGACTCCTAAGGAGGCAGGATGCAACCCAGAACCCCACACTATAAAAACCAGTCGAATAAGATGACCGTCATAGACAAAAAAATAATAATAATAATTCAAAACTTTATTCTTGTAATTACAACTCGCAAACATATAAATAATAATAATAATAATAATAATAATAATAATAATAATAACAATTAATTTGTCTTCTATTGCTGAGAGCTATTAGCAATCACAATGATTTCATCAATGCAGCAATGACAATTTACCAAGATACATAAAAAGAAATACATCGCGTATCTGTCAAGAGAGAGAGAGAGAGAGAGAGAGAGAGAGAGAGAGAGAGAGAGAGAGAGAGAGACTCATTTCCCTTCTCACATCAGTGAGAAGACTTTTGCCTCCATTTCCACTACTGCCCCTCTAACACACACGAGACGAGTCATCGTTAAGATCTCGTACCCGTTGACAAATCTTAGCTCCCCAGCTTTCAAATCCCTCTTATTTCTTCGACTACCGTACGAGGTATCGCGCCACATCTTTTCGCTCGTTCTCTCCGTTTGCAGCTCGCTCGCGCCTACAATCACTATACAAGTCAGGCTGAAGTATGACGAAACGGGATGTAAACATCACAACAGAAAACGGTGATAGCGAGGGATAGGGACCAGGGGGGACTATGCTATTCTAGGTATTCACTAATAAGGAAGAAACTCGGGAAGTTTTTAATGTTTAGTGGATCATCGGCCTTCCCTTCCCTTGCCCCTCCCTCCCTCCTCCTCCTCCTCCCCTCCCCATCCCCTTCCATATCTCTCACCCCACAAAGCGGTCACAAATGGCGGGGGAAGATCTCCTGACGAAGGCAAGTTACCTGGGGATACCTGGATGTGACAATTATATTTCATCGCGGAGAAGAAAGGTGAGATCACTTTTCCTTCGGGTGGACATTATCAGTTTAAGAAGCTGAGTAAAGATATAAGAGATATCCTAGCGCTAAATACATTCTATTTCTCTTGTTTGTATATATATATTATATATATATATAATACACTTTATATATATACATATATATATAAATATATATAATATACAGTATATATATATGGTATGTATGTATGTACTCAATGTTGATTCTAGCTCTATACTCAATGTTTCTTATATTTTCGTAATGGAGAGTAACTGATACCTCATTAAAAACTGGGGCGCAGATACTGACGGAAAATTATACATCCTGCCTCTTAAATAACAAAGTTAAAAGAGGAAAATTATCATGATTCAAGAGAACCGAAAGATAACGCTGGGTGATATATATATATATATATATATATATATATATATATATATATATATATATATATATATATATATATATATATATATAATTATTCATACATATATATACAGTATATAAACATTATATATATGATTTATAACCTCTTAGATGATTACGGTAATAACAAGACAAGCCACTGTAACTCGCATCAGAATCTTGCTATTCTTATTGCTAGATGATTAAAATGAAGATGTACAACACACCTTATATACATCTGCTCATATCAGCGTGATGACAATAATGTTGCAGAAATCATTATATAGATCTGAATTCCATCTTACGTCAGTACTGATGATTATGATGATGACAGTACCAACGCCTTTAAGTAACTCCAGTCCTATTCACGTTAATGAACATGATGACAATAATACCAACAACTTTAGTACACTGCCCTGCTGATGATGCCCATTACTAAGGTGGCAATGAAGTAGAAAATAATAAATGGCAACCGATACTCTGATCACGGCAACATTGCCGACGTTAATACCAGTGATAACCCAACAGCTCGGTTCAGAATAAGGCGCGAGTGGGCTATCGTACGTGGGATGTTCAATTACCCCTCTTTAACCCCATAATGACCCTCACCCCGCCCCCCCATAAACTAATCACCCACTAACCCCAATCCCCAACCCTCCACCCCTTCTGTTTGCATTTCAAATGACACGGCTGCGTATTGGCGCAAGTGTTGATCTTAAAGTTATCGGTACATTTTTGTCGATTCCTTTCTCGTAAATTATGTTGCTGGCGTGTTTTAGCCTAGTCGGATATCCACCTCCAAGCGGGTATGTGTGTATGTGTACGTTTGCGTGAGTTTGTGTGAGTGCTGTGAGTGGACTTTGCTTCTTCTTGAAAGGAAATACATGTCCTTATTACCATTACGATATGGGTGCAGATAACTTTAGTGGATTTTTAACATTCTTGGGTAGTTTTCATAAACTGGAAATTTGAACACATGCATTATAGCACACTGAATACTAGCCAAGGTTAAACACGTGCATAGAAACGGAAATACCACCTTAACTGCACTGATTTATTATTATTATTATTATTATTATTATTATTATTATTATTATTATTATTATTATTATTATTATTCAGGTGAACCCTATTCACATGGAACAAGCCCACCAAAGGGGCCATTGACTTGAAATTCGAACTTCCAAAGAATAAGGTGCTCATTGGGAAGTAAGAGGAGGCAAATGGAAATACAGAAAGAAGAGAATTATTGAAACATTCCTTATTCCCAGTACATATGAATCACGGGTATCAGAACAGAAGAATGTTGAGTGACGACAGAGAAATGGCGAAAGTATTCGAGCCAAATGTCGCTCGATTTCGAGATCAACACGCAGGAACTGACAACAGAGCACACACTTATCTAAAAGTAAATAACCTAGGGAATAAATTCGTCTCGCTGTCGAACTTCTCAGTTCCAGAGGTCCTTTATTCCTCCTCACACCGTTTGGACTGTGGAACAGTCTCCCAGAGGATCGTGCAGTTGGAACTTCAGAAGTTCAAGCGAAAATGCAATGCATTACTACCCTGATACCATTCTTCCTGCATTTCAATACTTTTTTATCTATTTACTTTTTTTTTTTTTTTTGTTTTTTTTTTTACAAGTGGGATCTCTTCATTCTGTATTTCACTTTACTTCCTCTTATTTTCCTAATGAACACCATATTCTTTGAAAGCTTAAATTTTAAGTCAATGACCTCTGTGGGCTTGGTCCATAGGAATAGGTTTCATCCACTGAGTAATAATAATAATAATAATAATAATAATAATAATAATAATAATAATAATAATAATAATAATATGGAAATCTGGGGGCAAACTGAAATTCAGTACACCTGACCATGTTTTTGCGGACGAATTCTCAGCTGCTGATTGGGGAAACCTGCTGGGAAACATTCGATAATGACAGACATATAAAAAAACAAATAAATACACGCATATAAAAAAAAACAAAATATACCATTACTTTATCATGGTGACACAAATAATATACGGACTAAATTTTACTGTGTTCCCTAATTACTAACTGGACTCGCCTGATAAACAGCGATTAATGAAGATTATATTGTTTATGGATGATAAGTATTAATTGACATAACAGCAGATGTACGCTAATCTGGGAACATATGGGAACTGAGAAAATGATGGAACTAGGATGGATTATGACGAACGGTGATAAAGTTATTGAGAGAAGCAGACGCGAGTGGCAGATTCGAAACATCAGATCAGTAACGACCAATAATGATGAATTAAAAATCTTTTTATCATTTCTCTTTTAAGAGTATTTATAGAAATTAGCAATTTAAAACAGTGCATAAAAATTTCTGATACGTCTGTTCATTCTTTGATACTTTTCTCATCATTTGGCAGAGAACTTATGTTTCAGTGATGCCCTTCTAACTTACTGAAGCAATTAGTTGCTACGGATATTACTTTATAATGGAAACTTGAATCACGGATGCTGCCCATGGTAATAATTACGTCTTACAATAAAAATTCAATGTCGTTAAATATTTTCAAAGTAACCGTTTAAAACAATTTAACAGCAAAGAGGAAAATGTAAATAAACAGAGGTTAAATTCTGTCGATTCACCATCAGGTAAATCTGAAGTTAAACTATTTCGCTTACATTACGAAAGAAAATGGTGAAAGCATTAAAACTCTATATAAAGAGAATTAAAAAATCTTCTAAATACGAATAAAAAACTGTCGCAATCACATGAAATAAATATGAAACTTAACTATCAAGGTTACGTTAAGAAATTATGTTTCCCAGACATCGTTTCTCTGAAGCACGCATCAAATTTTCGATTAATTCCCAATAATAATTTTTTTCTCTCCTCTTTCAGACCCCAGAACCAATGCCATCCCTCCAGTTTCTTTATCTCTTCCACCTACTCCATCATAAACCTTCAGGTGGAGGACGGCCAGTTGGTAGCCCCCTCGAAAACATCAAAACAGACCCCATCCCGCGGCCCCCTGCCTGAACATGGCCGGTAATTGGACAGTGGAACGCCAGAAACGCAGCCAGGACCGAGCGGAACGTGGAATGGCATGAGGTCCACCGGCTGGCGGATCCAGGAACACATGCAGCGCCATACAGCTCCATCTACATCCATAAATTCTTCTAATGGCCGCAACTGGAGGCGAGTGACTGCGGACTTTATTTCTTCGGTAGCGAGTTTAGGTCACTACCGTTTCGTGCGGGTGGAATGGAACACTCGCTGCTGGTGCAGCTCCGCCCCTCGCCGAATTCCTCCCTTGTCTGGTTAGGTCTATGGTACACCTTCGAAGGGGAGGGATTGGATTTGCATAACGTACGGAGACTTCGAGGTGTGGGAAGTCTGAAGCCGTTCCATAATGAGAGACTGAGCAATGAAAGGTCTGAAAACAAACTTATAACTTGTAATCAAAAGTGTATAAATATAGTACGGAAGCAACAATTCCATTAACTACCTCAACCCCCCAAAATTGGTACAGGACGCTAAAAATATTGATGTGTGAGTGTGTGTGTGCGTGTGTAAGTACACAGTAAAAACACTGATTAAGTGAACGTGTACATATTTAAACCTGCATATAGCCTACACAAAAAAATAAACACGAAAAAAGGGGATGACTATAATATGCCACATGCGGGTTTGAACCAAATAAAGCTTTGAACCATTTGCATGTTTGCAGAATACAACAGAGAGCTCGTGTAGTAATTTAAACCCGTAAACCTTCACAGAACGCAGTCAATACTTACAGTGAAAAAATATTTGTCCATGTTTATATTTAAACAAAAAACGTCTTATTTATTACGAATTCCATACCGCTATTAAATAAAATGTCTGAACGTGTTTATATTTAAACAAGAAAAAAATTTATTTATTACCACCCCTTTAAAAAAATGACACAGATACGAACCCATAAATAATCATGAAGACTAAAAAAAAGCAGATTAAGAAAGATATGTAAAAAAAATAAATATTAAGAAAGATATTTGTCACAGACTTGCGTCCGCTCGCGCGGTAAAGACACCCGAGCGAAAGAACAATATTTATATGTCATTATTTTTCCGGATCGGAGGATTCTTGTTTCCGGGAGTTTTCCTTCTATTAAATATCCTTCCGAGGAATTTTTCAAATATGCTTTTCGGGTTGAAGAAAGGTGCCAGTTGTCGCTCTCTCTGTCTGTGTATGCATGAGTGTATGTCCGTATGCATATGCATGAATGTGTGTGTGTTTTTGTTTATTTTGGTTAAATATTCTTATATGCAGTATATATATACATATATATACAGTATACATTAAATATTTATATATATATATATATATATATATATATATATATATATATATATATATATATATATAAGTATATAATGAATATATGTATATATATTGAGCCATCTTTGATATTATATAAGTGATAAATATGTAAATGTATATATATGATTCCACCATTTATATTATATAATCCCTTCGGCGACAATTCTCCAACGGAGATATACCGAGGTATATATACGATATTAAGCGACATTTGTAGTGATATATAAATCACGGTGTGATAAAATTTCATATATATATATATATATATATATATATATATATATATATATATATATATATATATATATATATATATAATATATATAATGAATATATATATATATACATATATATGGATGCTATATTGGTTCTATAAATAAGTCTAATCCTTCAGGCCAGCCTAGGAGAGCTGTTAATCATCAGTGGTCTGATAAAACTAAGATATACTTAACTTATAAATGTAGTATATATATATACAGTATATATATACTGTATATATATACATATATATATATATATATATATATATATATATATATATATATATATATATATATATATATATATATATATATATGCATCTTTGTAACTGTAAGGGATTACATATTCCTCTAAACCATAAAATACAACAAAAAGACAATCGATAAAAGAATAAATTAACAGACAAGAAGATAAACAACACGGAACACAATAAAAATAAATAACCAAATAAAAAAAAACATACTTGATACCTAAGTAAGTTGCTACGGAAACTGTACCTAAAAAAACACACACACCTACAAGGCTGACCTCGAACTTAGCCCAAGCATTGGGGAGTCTGAGCCAAGTGGAGCATATCGCTACCAAGGTGAGTTTCAAGATAAATATTTACACGAGTGGACAGACAGATTTGCCGAGAGAGATTCCGATGATTCCCCACTTCCTTTATTTGAAAATATCCACCCAACAGCTTTCACGTATACTGTATATACGCTGTAGAATATAACAGAAGCATTTTACATAATAACTTGGCCAAAGATCTTGTACGTATGCTCCTGTACAACTGGAATTGGGATATAAAATTTAGGCCAAAGGCCGAGCCCTGGGACCTATAAGGTCACACAGCGCTGAAAGGAAAATTGAAATTAGAAAGGATTTAAAACAAGAGGAAAACCTCGCAGTTGCATTATGGAACAATTGTTAGTAGAGGATGCAAAGTAATACGGAAGAAGGATAATATGAACGGAGGTACAGTAAAAGGAATGAAAGGGGTCGCAGCTAAGGGCCAAAGGGACGCTACAAGAAACCTTAAGTAATGCCTACAGTGCACCTCGTGAGGTGCACTTACGGCACTACCCTCCAACAGGGACTACTGTACAATTGGGCAAAAGTCCATCTTGAAGTTACAGACTTTAGTCAAAGTGTTCAAATGTATATTGCAAAATCTATCAAGTATGCTCGCTAGTATTAAGATGAAGTTTATCAGTTTAAAAAAGGGGTGAAATTCAAGGAAAACCCAATTATGTGTTGTAGAATTTTACTAAAGCTCATTCTTACATTGTAGAATTTGGCCAAAGCACATTTCCATACTACAGAATTTGAGAGATCTCGTTTGCATACTGTAGGGTTTGGTCTATGTTATTTGAATAAAAATTTTCGGGAATGCACACATTTTCAGATGGAGTCGTATATTCCCTTAACTAAAATCGCAGACACCTGTCATTTCAAAACCCCGAATTATAAAATGAAAATGGAATAACATACTTCACATGGTCTATAGGCCTACTCAACTTGAGAAAGTTGCTAATGTCTCCTTTCTTCCTGATTAAAAGTTCCTTAAACGCAACAAGTATTTATTGATCTTGTTAGCTTCGGAAACTGCCGTCCGGTTCCTACGATTAATTCAAAACTTACTATGCAGTTACTGCCTAAGTATATAATCACTCTGAGAATGGTTTCTGCCTGAAGACAGGGAAGAATCATTAGAGAATTTATCTTTGGCAGAGTGCCTGCCAGCAACTGTGTTCATGTCTACGTGTCACTTTACAGACTAAAACAGTGGTAGGCCTACTGCATTACAAAAAAGCGCCAATAGCAACAAGCGACAGAGAGAGAGAGAGAGAGAGAGAGAGAGAGAGAGAGAGAGAGAGAGAGAGGTCGAATACAGGGTGGCCGCAGGTGCTGACGGAGGCCAGGTCAGCAGTAATTGGCCGCAGTTAGCATACAATGGACAATATGACCGCCACACAGTATAATAATGATTACGCTCTCCAGCGCTCACACACACACACACACACACCCCCGAGAGCGTTCCGGCTCGGAACTGAACAACAAATTTTGGGAGAGAGAAAAAGGGGGTGGGGGAATCTTATGAGTGCTGGTGGTGGGGTGTAGAATGGGGGAGGGTAAGGCAGACGTGACATGCGTTATTTCTAGAAAGTCACAAATCATTTCCCACAACGGTCTGCCCACGAATTATATATATATATATATATATATATATATATATATATATATATATATATATATATATATATATATATATATATATATATACATAGTTAATATAAAATAATATATGTTTATACATATATAATATAACATATAATATAAAATAATATGTGTTTATACATGTTCATAATATAACATATACGGTATACATATATATATGTATATATGTAATATACAGATATATATATATATATATATATATATAATTTTTTTTTTCTTGAGGTGAGATCGGTACAGTTTCAGTATGGGTACTCGAAAACTGGCAAATATGGCAAATAAAATAATAATAATAATAATAATAATAATAATAATAATAATAATAATAATAATAATAATAATAATAATGCCTCATAAAAAGTACTCCAGTATTAACATCCGATCGTCATGCACGCTTTTATGGATTACATGTCCAGTAATATCGCTCCTTATTGCCCAGTTAAATCTCTTTTTACAATATCTGCTGTTTCCTACACACACACACACACACATACACGCACACATACATATAATCAAGTGTTACTCAGCAAATGACTTCTCTGTACTTTGCCAAGACCGACGAGAAAAGTTGTAACCACCGAAGCTCTCTCTCTCTCTCTCTCTCTCTCTCTCTCTCTCTCTCTCTCTCTCTCTCTCTCTCTCTCTCTCTCTCTCTCCAGTTAACACTGGAGAATTTGACGCCCATGAACGGCTAAAAGAATGAGGGCGTGAAGATCATCGACTACTTTCCGAAATACTTCTGTAACAAAGAAACATTTTTGGCATTGCATGAGAAATCACCTCGGCCAAAGTAAACACGAACAGTGGCCACATTTCAGTAAAGTGAACCAATGCAATACTCTACCTATCCACATATCAGCTATGATAAATGACACTAGCCTTAAAGTTTCTAAGTTCAGTAATGGCCTGTCGCCTAAATAGAATGACATGGGAGTAATGGCAAAAATATTGGTATTATTTGTCTTGATTACCTACAGAGAATTATAATAATAATAATATAATAATAATAATAAGGCATCCAATCGTGTTCAGCCTATATAAAATACTTATCCGTCATCAGTCAGTCACACTAACAATGAGAAAACCTTTAAAGACTTAACATTTACTTCATCCCAGAATGCTACAAGCATTTACAAAAAATATCTGTATAACTAAAGACTTGATAGAATATGAGTCAAAGTCGTCATTAGGATTTTATTATCCACTATATGCTATTTCCTTTGAACTCATTTCGGTGTTTGCAAGTGGCTGTGATAAATTGATTGTAGAAAATTATATATGAAAGCAGGAGGTATGTGTGACTCTGTTGTTTTACTGCCAGAAATTCCCAGAATTCAATTCCAATAGAAATTTTCTGCGTAATAAAACCGCTAAGCCTAGAAAAAGTGGGCCTAAATAATGCCTCCTAATGTGTCCGCAAAAAAAAAAAAAAAAAAAAAAACTTTCCAACTATACTAATCACCACTTATAAAATTTCCGAGCAGAAATCACAATACTTTACTAAATAACATGCGTCTCTTCAAGTCACCATTATGTCAAGCAGGTCATGAAAAACCACCTGTGTTGTTAGTTTCGTCAAAAATCCTAATTATCTTTTTGATTTTCATGTGCGTTAGTCCTACGTGAAAGTATTAGAGTTTCCCCTTTAAATTAAGCGTCTGAAACCATTTTCTATAGTAGACGATCTCTTAATAATATGGCAAACTATAGTAAATTTCCTTGGCTTTTTCCATTTTGGGGAGCATATGTAATATTTAAACTATAGACAAAATTATAAAACAAAAGTTATTCAGAACTTTATAAAAACGAATGAAATGTTATTTTCATAACAATAGGGATGATTCCTAAACCAATTTTGGTTGTGAACACATGTGTTTGAGACCCAATTCAGTTGAAAATCGGGCCACAAGACACTGCATTAGGTTCTACCTCGTATATCGACTCGTTAAATTCTGTAGCGTTTCTTTCAAATACTTTTTTTCTACAGTAAGTGTTGGATTTACTTGAGTGTTATATAAATCTTTCCTTCCATTTTCTCTTTGGGTGAGAACACGCGCATACAGGCTGTACATGTATGAACATTTCGAATATCTGATATGTGAACCCTGAGAAACATCTGCTGCAATTCCCAGAAAAAAATGAATAAATATATAAATAAATCTGCATACCTATCGCCAAGTCATTTCATTCATTAATGCCAAAATCTGCATAAGCAACAGGTCCACCAAACACGACTATCGTGACTTCATGCAAACCCTATTAATTTCTAAGTTCTGAGACGCATCTTCTTATATCGACTCATCACATGAAATCATAATGAGACCAGAATAAAACGAAAATGAGTTCTTGTATTAGCAAGTTAAACAAAATTACAACCGAACCCTGTTTATATAAATAGGACTGACAGTAGTTTGGATATGTTACTCTAAAAAAAAAAAAAAAAAAAAAAAAAAAGTGTAGTGCTTCTGGCAGATAAACCTTTTTGACTCTCAGCTCAGCTATGGATTTATCGTTATATTCACTAGATGCCCACAAACAACTCACTCACACGTGCACATACACACATCCTGATGGTGCACCTTTTCTGTATGTGCACAAAGCGGTAAAATTGTTGAAAGTTTTTTGCACAGAGTTCATCCATGATTCAGCAACAAAGTATGAATGTAGCAGTAACTTCTGTGCTTTTTTTCTCTCTCTCTGGGGTTAGCCTCTGACAGGGGAAATGGCATATCAGTATATATATATATATATATATATATATATATATATATATATATATATATATATATATATATATATATATACATATATACATATATACATACATATATATATATATATATATATATATATATATATTTATTTATATATATATATCCATTTATTTATTTTCACTGTCCAAACCAAGACCAGCCTTTCTCACCACTGGCCCTATACAAGTCAATACAGAATGAAGGGTGCCTTTGTCTGCGTTTCTGTCTAGACTCTCTCATATATGACTTTATTTTCTATGGTATTGTTGTACTGATATAGACTTGTGAGGCTCATGCTTGCTTTTCCAGTCTTAGTTATGAGCAAATGGGCATAATTCTTATTTGGCTAACATCAGACATCAATTAAACCGATTACTCTATGGCCAACTATGAAAAGGCAACATAGGCCAGTGCTATTACAAGGCGAAATTGCAGGATTTAATTTTTCGCTTTTTTATACTATGTAAAGCCAATGAAGAGGTTTAATCAGAGAGAGCAATGGACAGACTCAGCTGCCAATTAGACAGACAACTTGGACAACGGTTAAACCGGATGCTGCTGGTACAATGTGCAATTCCTTCTTTTTTCAGCAGTTCAGCTATAGATGCTGGTACAATTTGCAGTTCCTTCTAACAGTTTAACCAGAGGTTGCAGTGCCTCCCTCTTGCCACAGTTTAAACAAAGGTGCCTAATGCAATGTGCAGTTGCTTACTCTGTAGTCAGTTTAGTCAGAGGCTGCTGGTACACAATATAGCTCCTCTTTCAACAATTTAACCAGAGACTGCTGTGATAATCTGCAGTGGCTTTCTCTTTCAGTAGTTTAGCCAAAAACTGCTAGCACAATGTTTATGTGCTTCCGTTTCCAACAGGAAGCAAGCTGTGGAAATACAGTTTTTTCATTTAACAATTCAGCCAGACACAAAAACCAATTTGTAGTTGGTTCCCCTTTCAACTGTTTAACTAACCAGAGATCTTGTTTTTTTTTTTTTAATGGTTTACCAAGCGGTTACTGTTATATTGTGCAAATATTCTTTCAATAATTAAACTAGAGGTTGGTGGTGCAATGTGCAATTCCACTTTTAACAATTTAACCAGAAACTGCATGGGGAAATTTGCAGTTGCATCCTCTTTCATCAGTGTAGCCATGGGCTGCTGGCACAACATGCACTTGTTTCCTCTTTCAGCAGTTCTGTTAGATGTTGTTGGTTCAATGAACTGTTCCTCTTTCATCAGTTTACCCATACACCGCTGGGACAATCTGCAACTGCCTCCACTATCAACAGTTTAGCAGTTTATATTTCAACTGCAACTGCCTCCTCATTTAAAAGTTCGTTTTCCTGTGCATGGTATTGTACGATTTTTACCTTTTGTAATATACATTGGATTTCTGGACATAAACGCGAACTAAGTCGGACATGTTGCCTCGTTCATGTGGTTTGAGAACAATTTTTCAAAGATTTATTGCCAAGGCTACAAACTCTCTCTCTCTCTCTCTCTCTCTCTCTCTCTCTCTCTCTCTCTCTCTCTCTCTCTCTCATGGTTCACACTAGGAAAATTTTAGTAAGCCTATAGAGCAGACTGATCAAACCATAAACAAGATGGGTAAATTTCATTGCAAGAATGCACTGACCGCTTCGTTCAAGTACTAAAAACCAAAATGGTGAGTAATGATGAGAAATAAGATGAATAAATCTACAGAGGCAGTGGTAAGTGCTTAACCTCTAAAATTAATAATGTAGGGAAGATAAAACGAATGAGGACATACAAAATATACCAAATAAACGATGGCAATAATACAAAAATATAAATCGGGAAAAGAGAGCGCTGTATAGTATATGTCATGGCTATTATATGATTCGAGTTTGTCACTTCATTCTAAAAGGTTAACTCTACTAAATTCCGGATTTAATAACACCAATGAATGAGTAACACATTAATAATAATTATTAATGACCCAACACGAGAAAAAATTACCATACCAACACAAAGACACCAGTTAGCCCAGTCCATAAATGACGTAAGAACGATGCATGAGTAATTCAAACCTACTACGTGAATGCAGTATCAAAAACAATAATGCATGATAGCACTTCTGAACAGAAAACACATAAATTACGATTATACAATACTATCAACGCTAAAACATTACAAAAGTTAATTCAAAGGTTAGCTTAACACTCACCATCAAACCACAGGAATTGTAGGCTGACTGAGATGACTTTTGCACAGCGCAGCTTGACACAAACCGAGTAACGGAGTTTCCACTATAAAAATCTTGTTTCCGTAATGTTTCTAGGCTATCCGAAGGCATATTTCCTCCGAAGATTTCCAAGTAACGGTTCACATTAGATTCATATTTAAACATACCAGCTGGCAACTCGATTAAACTAACCCTTTCTTTATACCATGTGAAAAATTGCTTTTTGAGTTAAAGCTGTACTGAGGAACCAAATTATGCAAAGTGAGATATGCATACAGCAGTAGTTAATGATGAAATCTTGCATCGTACATTAGAGAATAATTTTAAATGTCATAATGTTCCGCTCACGATTACTGGATAATTTTATCGCTAACCATTCGACATATGTATTAATTGGTGCCCGTACCAAGCAGTATCGTTATTTGATAAATGTAAGCACAATACTAAATGTTCTTTCATTCTACCGCTTATAATGAATAAAAGTATTACGTAAATGTCTCCATAGAATAGTTCAGGTAGAGAGTAAAATAAAATTGATTAGCTTAGCTTATAGGCCAATCCGCCAAATGGAACAGCTCGTTTGCTCATTCGAAGCAAAACTGGTATCAGCTTGTCATGAACGCTATAAAAAAAGTTAACACTTGGAATTTTTGAATAAGAATATCAGTTTCCGTAACATTTAATATAAAGTAAAGCATCACCAATCACAAGAGGCTTCGGGTGGAAGACGATCAGCTGTTTTAACAGAACTATTTTCTTGAACTCACTTTGACTCCACGATATGAAAAACTCAGGATTTTTGTATAATGCGTTAATATTCTCATCTGAATTGGTGATGGAAAACGACATGATTGAGATACCAATGTGTATAGGCCTAAACATTGTTGTACGAAAATAGCACTAACGAAGTTAAAATGTGAAGAAATTAGGCCTATAGAATATTTCTATCCAGGCCTAGATTCAAAGGTTTTTAATATTTTCCATAGACCAATCTAGATTAGGTTTTTAGTGATTTAGCATGTTATGGCTATAGGTAAAATATTCCATGAGGGGTAACAAAGATTTATCTAGGTTTTCAATAATCACTTGATTATTACAGCAATCGTTGCTTAAAACAATTGTTAGAGATTGAAATGGAAAGTCAGATGGAAGAAGGAGAATATGAATGGTAAGAGAAACAGTAAACGGTTTTGGAAGGTATAGCAGGAGGAAAATTTAAGTTGCACTTGAAACAATTGTTAGAGAGGGTAGAAAGTCAGTTGGAAGAAGGAGGATGGCCGAAGGCAGTAAAAGGAAAAGAATCTGACGCTGCAAAGAGTAATGCCTACAGTCCACCACGCGAGGCGTACTGATGGCACTAATGCCCTGCGGCGACTTGAATTTAAAAAATGACAGATCGAAAACCGTAATTTTACTAAACTGTAATAAAGGAATTATCGAGAAATAATACAATAGGCCTATGGACGAAACTTCGGGCAATTCGTTTGTTTTTCAGTTGCAATGGCGCTGCAAGCAATACCCAAATGAACTATGCATGCGGCTGCATTAAATGCATATAGTGTAAGTGTTATTAATATTAGTGCTTTGGATATAGAAGTTATAACGCTTTAGTTATACGAGTTTAGAGTTAAGATAACCGTGATCGGCTTTCTTTCAATGATTAAAACAACTATTACCTTATTTTTTCGTTACACGGTTACACCAACACTAATGGCCACCGGCGCTAATCCGAACACTCGCGATAATAGACGATAAAAGAGTAAAATAGCACGAAATCAGAGGCCAGATTAACACACAACACAACCACTCAAAAGGAAAAACTGAACGTCACGTGCTCCCCAACCCTTCCCGAGAGTCTTCAGTCCCACGCTGCTTTGTGATTGGCTGTGAGGCAACGTTTCCTGCTCGCTGATTGGCGGAGAGCGTCACTACACTGGGTAAGCGGCGAGTTACTTTTTTCTTCTTCTTTCTTTGTAAAGTTACACCTCATAGATGGTTTGTTATGCATTGAACTGAAAATTATTTAAATTATATATTATATATTATTATGTAATTTAAATAATTTTCAGTCCAATGCGTAACAAAGCAAATTATATATATTATTATGGTATTGATTTACTGTTATGCCTTTTCACCTTGGAGGTTAAGTTACAATTCTGGTCTTTGATAAGTGCTTCAGTTACTAGACGCAATCCATAATGATTTAAAGGACTTGTACCCTATGCGTCTAATGTTTCTTGGTGGTCACCTTTTCAAGGAATAACCATACCCAAGATAATTTGACATCGCCGATCAAATGACCTGCTGAGTTACAAACCAATGTCTAGAGACTCTAGACTCTAGAGACCTTCTTACGAACGGTCTGTAGCCGTCTGGGTGCTACTCTGGTTTGTTATTCACCTACTCCGAGGTGCTAGTACTAAACATGGCGAAAGCTCCTTGGGACGCCGTGTTTAGTACTAGCCCCTCTGGGATCAAAGTATTATATACGCACATTTCTATGTAGTGTTGTCGAAAAATTATTTTAATGAACGATATCTTCATGCGGCCGTCTATTTACATTTGCCATACGGTGTTTAGTACTAGCACCTCGGCAAACACGTGAATTGTGAATGTAATCACTGGCATATGTATCATCATCATCATCACTTCTATTCATGTCTTTCCTTGACTTTATCTTACACAAATCTCCACTTACCTCCAGCCTTACGTTTTATTGTTAAGGATACATTATTATATAAGAATATATATCACCACAGGCAGACTTCTGGTCTCTCAGCAAGTCTCTAGAGGTGAGGTTGCTAGGCCTCACGCCCTATTCTTTAATCCCCAGCAGATAATTTTGTACCCATTTACATCTGGATGGACTGGCGGGCTAACGTTAGGCCAGGAGCGATCCACGGACCTAGCAAACATGAGTCTCTCTCTCTCTCTCTCTCTCTCTCTCTCTCTCTCTCTCTCTCTCCTTTAAAACCAATTTTTCCCTTTACTGGTTGTCTCCGTAAGGACAAGCATCAAATATAGGCCTACAAATGATTTATTCTTTATTCCAGTGCCAATTCCGCGTGGATACAATTGTCAAGTGAAATTGCAGTGTAAGAGTATTAGCATGGAATTAGCAATGAGTAATTGCTGGAAAAAAATGAATTATTAATAGAATAATCTTTACAGAAAAGAGAAAAAACAAATGTATCTGAAGAAGTGACCAAATATGGAAGCCATCTCTTATGTATCATTGAAAGCTTGGAAACAAATAACCAATTCACTGTTTAAGGCCTATCATTATTGTTATTGTTATCTTATAATTAATATTCTCAATATTACGTTATTACTGAAAAGCACATTAACATAAGAACAAGAAAAAAAGAGCAGATAGAAAAAATGGCAGAAGATTATATAAATATATAACAGTACGGAAATGGAAAACATGGATAAATAAAATCACAGCTAATAAATATATGAAAATAAATAACTCAATCAATCAGTAGAAGTAAGTAACTAATTCGTAAATGAATAATGAGCAAATAAGTGGGGGAATGTTACTGCATGCACCTTCAAGCAAACGTACAGCCAATTACAGAAATATAACCAAATGCCACATTCTGTGAAGATGAAGAAGCAGCCTCGTAATTGTCCACAAGTTCGGTTTCCGGACGAGAGATAATCGAGTACCAGCAATGAATGACGTCATTGGATATACGGTAGATAGATAAACAGATAGATAGCACATAGACTTTAGGCCAAATGCCAAGCGCTGGGACCTATGATAGGTCATTCAGCGCGGAAACGGAAACTGGCAGTAAAAAGATGGAGAAAAAAGAATACGAACGGAGGTACAGTAAAAGGAATGAGTACTGAGCAAAGGAAGATTGAAAATGATACACGGTTCGGCAGGAAAAAATGTGGGGTACACCCATCTGCTTATTATTTTTTATTGTGCTATTGTTCATTAGATTCAATCTTTAATTTAAAATGTACTCATTAATTTATTTATCTATTTATTTATTTATTTCAATAACTTTCTGCTTAATATTTCGAGTCCTACAGGCAACAAATTTTCCGGGAAAAAATGTTTTAGATCCTAAATTTGAATTGAAATGATATTTTCGTGATCTAAACGGCTTTGATTTCTCTATTAAAAACCGGCTATATATATATATATATATATATATATATATATATATATATATATATATATATATATATATATGATTACATATTATAAAATATATATATATATATATATATATATATATATATATATATACATATATATATATATATATATATATATATATATATATATATATATATATATATATATATATATAATATATAAATATATATATATATATATATATATAAAGTTATAAAGTTCTCTACTGGGGGAGGGGGTCGACTGGTGGCTTCTAGTAGAAATAATAACCTTATTTAAAAATTGCACACAATATTTACTAAATATCTGCGAAAGTCTAAGAACCAATGGGCACCCATGACGTCATACATACGCTATACCCGACAAAGCATTACCAACAACCGTCATTCACTGAGTTGATGACGTCACCGGCCGATGGAAATGATGGCGTCCGCCCGTCTGACACGCGCCGTTGAGGAGTTCGACGAAAAAAGCCATCAGGGAAATGACGATGCCTGGAAAGGAAATGAACAGGGTTTCGTGACACTGGAAAGACAAATAAAATGAACTGAGGATTATTATTATTATTATTATTATTATTATTATTATTATTATTATTATTATTATTATTATTACTGAATTGCTTAACTGTAACACGGAATCGAAATAGTCAATTTCAGGTCGATGAATTATTATTATTATTATTATTATTATTATTATTATTATTATTATTATTATTATTATTATTATTATTATTATTATTATTATTGAACAATGATACGGAATCAAAATACTTAATTCTCAAATCGAGGGATTATTATTATTATTATTATTATTATTATTATTATTATTATTATTATTATTATTATTACTGAATTGCTTAACAATAACACGGAATCAAAATACTCAATTCTCAAGTCGAGGTATTATTATTATTATTATTATTATTATTATTATTATTATTATTATTATTATTTTTATATTATTATTAAGAATATAGAATTTAGGCCAAAGACCAAGCACTGGGACCTATGAGGTCATTCAGCGCTGAAACGAAATCAACAGTAAAAAGTTAGAAAGACGTAACAGGCGGAAAACCTCAAAGCAGTTGCATTATGAATCAATTGTTAGGAGAGTGGAAAGTAACAGGAAGAAAGAGAATATGAACGGAGGTACAGTAAAAGGAATATGTTCAGAGGATGTCTGCTTAAGACTATAAATGCAACTCGTAATTAGAAAGGGGGAAGTTTACACATACACGCAAACACATACAAAAACAAGTGTGTGTAAGTGAATGTGTACTTTTCCTGCAGAATGACACAAACAAAAGATGCACCTCGTGCGGTGCACTGTAGGCACCACTTAAGGTTCTTTGCAGCGTTCCTTCGGCCCCTAGCTGCAACCCCTTTCGTTTCTTTTACTGTGCCTCCTCTCATATTCTCTTTCTTCCATCTTACTTTCCTCAACCCTCTCCTAACAATTGTTTCATAGTGCAACTGCTTTGAGGTTTTCCTCCTGTTACGCCTTTCAGGCCTTCTACTGTCAGTGTCCGTTTCAGCGCTGAATGACCTCACAGGTCCCAGTGCCTGGCCTTTGGCCTAAATTCTATATTCAATTCAACCAAACAAAATATGAAAGAACCACTTTCCATTTTCTAAACTATAAAAATAAAAGCATCACGATTCTCTAATCTCCAAAAATGGGAAATGGTTCACAACTCTCGATAACCCCGAATGCTTGCAAGCACCCTCCGAGGAACTCACCAGCAGCGTAGAAGGAGAACACCCCGTAGAAGTCGACGAGACTGAGGGCCCTCAGTTGAGTGTAGGGCTCGTTCAAGGAGGATCCCAGGCAGAAGGACGCGTTCTTTGTGCCCTGGCTGTACAGCTTCTCCAAGATTCCTGCTTCTTTCAGGCCGCGGATGCTGTGTGTTGTATGCGAGTGTGTATATATATGTGTGTGTGTATATATACATATAGTGTATATGTATATATATATATGAATATATACAGTATGTATATTTTTTTATTTATCTATATATTTATATAGAGACAGTACATATGTATATATACATTAAATTATGTTAATTTATTTCAAATTACCCCAATTATTAGATAAATTATGTTTTATATAAAATATATAAAATATATGCATATATATTTTTATATTTATATATATGTATTTTTTTATATGTATATTTTTATTTATCTATCTATCTATCTATATATATATACATATACAGCACACATGTATATATATCAAATAATCTTGATTCATTTCAAATTACACCAAGTGTTAGATCAATTTTCTTAATGAATGTTCAGAGAGTATGTTTCGATACTGAAATATACGAGAATGAGAAAAAATTAGGCGAACATGATAAATAACGAAAAACTAAATAGAAGTCTTGAAAAGGTGAAACTACAAAGCGTCAAGATTCCCAGTTGTCGATCTCAAAGGATGAGATGGTTTGAGCATGAGGAGAAAAGGGGAGAAACGAGCAGTCAACCGGATTAAAGGCACTGATGAGGATTTTTGGCAACATGGGGA
>NC_089781.1:24630380-24637880 GCF_040412425.1 Macrobrachium rosenbergii
GTGAATGCGATTTAAGATCATCGGGAGGTCGAAGGCTAACGCTTCGATATGACGTGTATGCTACGTCCGCACCGCTGGCACGCCTGCGGGACTGACGCGTGGTCCCACACTGCTTTCCCGTTCCCGCCAAAAAGCGTGGGTCCCCACGAGGTTCAGAGATTCGCCCCAGGACCTGAGACGATGAGGCAGCGCTGCGTCGGGTGTATCCATCTCAGTTTTTTTATATCTATTTTTTACAAAAAAAAAAAGATCAGCATTAGTATAAGCAATAAAATAACTTATATTCAATGAACTAAAACCATCAAAGTAACAAAATGAGCGCTGAATAATAATAATCACACAATTAAGACATATGCAAACAACTAAAGTTGGATTGTATGTTTCCAATATATCAGCACTAGTATAAACAATAAACATATAAAGAAAAGTAACTTCTATTCAATGAACTAAAAAAACATATGCAAACAAATATATACTTGAAAATTAACTTATATAACAAATGTTTAATTGTATGTTTCAGTGTATATAATGATTGTAAACATATAATTGAAAAATGACTTTTATTCAAGAACTAAAAACCATTATACTAATAAAATGAAGTAAGAATTAGCACAAATAAGACATATGTAAAACAAATAAATGCATAAATACAAAGAGTTTGAAGTTATTATTATAACAAATATAAATGTATGTTAACAGTAGTTCTCCTTATTTTCAATTGCAATGTAGGCCCTCACAGCTTCCACCAATACCATGTAGTGCACATACACCACGACAGCCTCCATTACGTTTCTTTGTTGTCTGTGTGCTGGTGTTATAAGGGAAATATTCCATGTTGATTCAGCAAAGGGATACTTTTGCTACAGGGAGGCGCTGAATGTCCTGCAAGTTCATTGATGGAATTATCATTGGGGTATTTACGTTAATATGTCACTTGCTCTGCCATTTGTGGCCTATTGTTTAGAAATAAAGAGGCCGTTAACAGACAAAATCACTTGATTCAACAGTATAGCCACGTTTTTACGCTGGGCTGTCGTGAATGTGTGAACGGGGCTTTACGCTCGTCAGTTGCGAGTCCACCTTTTTAAACACTGAGCCGCTCGCCTACCCCAAGATATATATATATGATATGATGTAATACAAAAAATAACGTCGGTGAAGAAAGCAAGTTCCCTCGTCCCTTACCCTTTGTCAGGAGATATATATCCGTAGAGGAACTGCACCATAAACGTTGCTAGCGCCACGCCAATAAGGGTTACGCCTAAGATCAACCACACCTGATAAAAGTGTAGAGGTAAGACTATAACTGCAATGGTTATCAAAATCAGTTTAAAAACCCTACATCGGTTTACGAATCACGCTTACGCTCAACCACGCATGACATACAGTGTAAACAAAGGCACCACAAGACTCACAGATGTTGTATAAGGCTTCACGAAACCGGCAACGTCAGCTTCCAGAACGGGAGTCTTGTGGCCGACTGCTTGCTCGTCCATGAAGAGCGGCTCGCTCAGAGAAACGGCAGAAGCGCGTTCGGCGTTCATTGATAGGACTATGGCGGACATATCGGCCTCCTGGCGGAGATAACTTGTTATTCAGTGATTTCTAGATTATTTTCCTTTCTACCAGACGAAAGAAACTTGATAATAACATCTACTTGGCCTAAATTGTGCCTTCGCCAACTAGTATGGCTCAAAACTAGCTCTCGTTATTTCGACAGCCATTAAGTCTGTCAAATTGCAATATAACATTTTCTGTGAGCGTCATACTCGCTTGCCAGGTTTTCATTATTAACCTAGAGAGAGAGAGAGAGAGAGAGAGAGAGAGAGAGAGAGAGAGAGGTTGTAGTTGCAGAACAGGAAAATCAGTGATGTCACCCGAGTTATAGACTCAAGTTCAATTAATATGAATAAGCTGGTGAATAAGTAAATATAAATGAGACATTTACTTTCTGAAGCTCTTTAGAGAGGATAATGGATAAACTAATGAACAAAATAAAAAAAAAACACTTCTTTCTGAATGAAAAATGACAACAAACAAACCTTCCTAGTGAGCAATCCCATAATTCCAGTCCATGTTCCGTTAGGCAGACTAATGCCATAGTGGCGGTCCTTCGCTAAGATGTATTGCACACTACACACAAAAAGAGAGAGAGATGATAGATGATTAATTGATGATTATCTAAACTGAATAATTCGCTAAGATTCGAACTACATGAGTAAAGGTGGGATAATGACAATTAACGAGAGTATAGGAGAACAGTATGTAATGTCAGAAAACCTAGACCTACTTGGATGAGAATTATAATAAGAAGAGAAGTTAGACTTGAATGAAGACTGGTGAAAGTCCAAGAGTAAAACAGACATGAGTGATGATGATAGATTGGAATGAGCAATAATAGGGAATAAGTTGGTCTGAAATTGTAAATAAAGAAGAGAGCTAAAAGCACAAGATAAAAGCACGGAAGCCTTGATACAATCTCGAAGGAAGATTGGAAATGTCCTGTAGATTTGCTAGCTTATTGCGATTCCTGCAGGGTGCCGTTGTTGATAATAATTTCTGGAGTAATTTTGGCTGCAAGGAAGGCCTAAAATTCAGCCCATGAAAGAATCCTGCAAGTATTAAAATCAAATGTATAAAATGAACGAAATTTCACTCATTTTGAGCGTTCCATCCAGTTTGTAATGTCAAAGGTCGCAAAAGAGATTGACCAGAAAAACCTAAAATCATGAAAAAATAAATTTTATTAATAAAAATTTAAGGAATAAACGTTGGAAAATAGTTTGCTAAACCAAACCTTCACGAAGCAGATTAAGTAAATCAAAATACCGAACTTATTTAATTTTACTTATGAGCCAAACTACTGGAGGACGGTTTATTTTAATTTCTCAAGTTCATGAACAGAAAAAAAAATACTTAAAAAAATTCTTGTATTTATTACAGAGGAAAAGAACGAAACACATACTGCCAAGCAGAACATAGATGTTTAAACAAAGGTTATAAAGAAAGAGGAAAAATCGAGGATAATATTTTGTGGTTACCAAGTTCCTAATTGCCGAGCCAAGATGTCCACCAGATCAACCATTATCCCGGTCACCGTCAGGTTTGGCTCCCTGCCCACGATACTCTCGATGAATGGGGGCCACTGTGAAGGAGAGAGAGAGAGAGAGAGAGAGAGAGAGAGAGAGAGAGAGAGAGAGAGAGAGAGAGAGAGAGAGGTATTAGCTGGGAGAACGCAAACGTGTCATTATTTAATTCCTAAATATAATCTCTTAGGCTAAAGAGAGGCTGTTTTCGATTATGCTGACTCTAAGTAGGCCTACAGTACATACAAACCGGTGCAAAATTCTCATAATATCCTTCAAACACTACTAAAATATACATATATACAAGTATTTGCATAAAGTATGATATATTTACCTGTTCCACACACAATTTGAGGCATCTCTTCGAAGGGATGACGGCAGTCTCCATGATAGCTAGACCTAGGAAGCCGATGACCGTGCCTACCGTCTAGATGCTACCTTGAGACTGAACAGCAATAGCTGCTGAGTATTTTACAAGGCTTCAGGTCCTTTTATTTCTCTGCATAAATAAATTAAAGCTGAAAACACAACTTTTGAAAACTAATCTCCTGTCAGTGTAGCTGTTTCGATGATTGAAGCTGGAACGTTCAAAGACTAATTGGTTTATAAAAGTTACAAAACTCTTGACTCACTGAAGCAAATAATGGTGGCCGGTAATAAAGTCACGGAAAAAAAAAGTCAGAGGAAATAAAGTCACAATTTTGGCTGTGAAAAAAGTCACAGGAAAAAAAGTCACATTAATTTATGGTGGCTGGTAATAGTCACAGGGAAAAATTCACAATATTTCTTGATTTCTTGGGGGTCACTATCTAATTGATATTTGCAGTCTTTTGTTAATGTTTGCACGGAAATCCCGCAAGGGGCTTGGGAGTCACTATCTAGGAAAGATGATTGTGAACTTCTTTCCAGTGACATTTTCCGTGACTTTTTCCCGCGACTTTTTTTTCTGTGACTTTTTTTCCTGTGAATTTATGACCCGGATTCCAAATAGTTATTGGTTACGGATACCATGTTGTGATCAAGTAAGGTAATTCGAATTGTTCAATTTTCTCTATCTTCTTCGTTCTTATTTTCTTATATGACTATTGTTAAAATTTTCCATACATATTCATTGACTTTTCATTCATTATTAAATATACACTCATTCGAAATAATAATAATAATAATAATAATAATAATAATAATAATAATAATAATAATAATAATAATAATAATAATAATAATAATAATAATAATAATAATAACAACAGTTATATTAGATGTAGTTTATGCATCTATAATCACTTAATTGCTTTGTTTTCTTTTCATCAGAATTTACAATTAATATAGTTGTTTGATACTTAAATCTTGAAAGCATTCAAGACACTTCATGCACTTGTTACAACGTTCATACTATATCAATAAATATATATATATATATATATATATATATATATATATATATATATATATATATATGTATATATATATATACTTATGTATATGTATAAATGTATATATACATATATATTTGTATAGTATATATATATATAAAATATATATATATATATATATATATATATATATATATATATAATATATATATATATATATATATATATATATATATATATATATATATATATATATATATATATATATATATATATATATAATATATATATATATACTGTATACATATATAAATATATACATACATATATATATATAATATATATTCATATTTATAAATATATTCATACATATAACTACAATATATAGTATATATATATATATATATATATATATATATATATATATATATATATATATATATATATATATATATATATACATGAACCTATATACAAATCTATATTTATAAATATAAGAATATATATATATATACATACATATATATATATATATATATATATATATATATATATATATATATATATATATATATATACCGCTGTAAATGTCGAAACCAGAATAATTCTTTATTAGTCACTCTCAGTTCTTTATTGAAAAATCGTAATTACTGAAATTCGTGACGAAATGAAAACATATTTCCAAAAATCTCCTTCCAGAAAAAAAGAGAAACTCGAGAACGAACCAATATACAAACAAACTCACATGTAAAATGAAGTTGAGTGATGAGACATACCGCGTCGACCTCCTGTGAACTTTCCAAAGATTGGCTCCAGCGTCTTCAGGGAGTCTGCGACATTGCTTCCAGAATTTCCACCTTTTCAAGGATCTATATCTATTTACGCATGATTATACATATACTTGTATAATCGAGAATTACTCCAAATCTCTTCCAACTGCTGGACGACAGTGACGTTCCAAGCAATCCCCAACAATTCCCGACGACAGAAGCAGCTCCAGTGGAGGCGAAAACGTCTCCAGAATCCGCATGGGTCACTTGTGGCAGATTACAAAACCTGGCATAACTCAAGACACAGTTCAGACAACTAGAAGGAGGATGCAGGGCTCTCCAGTTGAGAGGACGATGGCCCGAATCACCCTGCTGAATCCTCCGAAGAACACATCGAAGAACCTCTGAAAAATCTCTGGAAAGAACAGATGAGGATCTACACCAAACGGTCGAGGAAGCGATTCAGAGACGAGAATACCTCTCAGACCTGGAGAAAGGGGAATTGGAATACATGATGATGACTTTGCAGAAGAACCACCCAGGACAACGCAGACGTAGGAGACACAACAACGACAAAGTCGCTCGGAAATCAGCCCCGATGATGGAACTGGAAGCTTTCCCGCGTCACACAGGTGCAGCGATCAGAGCTGGCGGCAAGTACTCGATACCTCTGGGTAGGGACCTAAGGAAGCAAGGATACCAACTTCTAATGTTCATCACTGGCAACATCTGGCGTGGCGAAAAACTCCCAAGTTCAATGCCTGCTAAACTTGAGAAATGGACCTTCCCATTCGGAGCTCAGGCATCGAGGAACACCCTCAGCATTCGCTGCATTCCTGCTGAAGGCGATCTGGAAAGCTTCCTACCTGCAGCCAAGGAGTCATTGCTTTACTTTGATCAACCTCGTGTTTCCTACAGTGTGCTGCGAAGTGACTGGTTTCGGGACTCTGCAAAGGATTCATCTCTTTTCTGCATAGAACATGACAAGAAGCATTACTTGGCTAGCTGACAGAGAAGAGAATGGGAAGGGCCCATCCCTGGTAAAAATAAACCCCCACTTCCATGATGCTCTGTTGGCAAGGATGCCCCAGGGTGAGATCATTTAAGATCGGCAAAGGCCATAATCTATTCAAAACCTCTATCTATCTATCTATCTATCTATCTATATATAATATATATAATAATGGGTTTTGTTTGAATCCTTTAACTGATTATCAAAACGAAATGTATTTGTAAAGATATACAGAGAACTTAAAGCTTTCGTCCATACTTCTGTGTACTTGATCAAGTCCAGAGAAGGAAGGACGAAAGATAAGCTTTATCAGAGAATTTTACAAATACACATCGCTTGTATATTTCCTTTTATGATCAAGAATATTATTGTGGATGCATCTCTGCAAAACTGATAGGCCCGATAGTGTTATGTATGTATGTGTATATGTATATATATATATATATATATATATATATATATATATATATATATATATAATATATATATATAGGATGTATGGATATGGATAAAAACAGTCAGCTCATCATTGACATATTTATTAATAGCTGCATCTTTTCTGGATAAAAAGATCACCCAATATCCCATCTTTTCTGGCAAAAAAAAAGATAAAAACACACTAATTAAAACTTACAATAGATGGCAGATTGCCACAATGGACTGAGCTTTATCGTACTGGTCTTAGGCTAGCAAAGCCTGAAATGTCCAACATTAGGAATCATTCATAAATATGTGATGTGTGTGTTTATGTCGAAATCCAAATCATTCTATATTAGTTACTGTTATTTAATGAAAATCGTAAAAATTCAAATTCGTGATGAAATTATAACATATTTCAAAAATCTCCTTCCAGAAAAAACAAAAACTAGAAACTGAATCATTAAATAAACTCGTAAAAATTCAAATATAAACCCAGAAAAAATCAAAAAAGTTCAGTGGCGAGACATATCGCGTCGACCTCCTGCGAACTTTCCCAAGATTGGCTCCAGCGTCTTCAGGAGTCTGCGACATTGCATCAAGAATTTCTACCTTTTGAAGGATCCATATCTATTTACGCATGATTATACATGTACACGCTTTCATATAATTAGAAAAGGAGACGAAGAATTACTCCAAATCTCTACCAACTGCTGGACGACAATGACGTTCCAAGCAATCCCCAACAATTCTCGACGACAGAAGCAGCTCCAGTGGAAACGAAAAAGTCTCCAGAATCCACATGGGTCACTTGTGGCAGATTACAAAACCTGGCATAACTC
>NC_089781.1:24642880-24647880 GCF_040412425.1 Macrobrachium rosenbergii
CTTCTGGGATCACCCATATCCCATCTTTTCTGGCTAAAAAAAGATACAAACACACTAATTAAAACTTACAATAGATGGATAGATTGCCACAGTGGACTGAGCTATCATATCCATACTGGTCTTAGGCTAGCTGAAAAAGCCTGAAATGTCCAACATTAGGAATCATTCATATATGTGTGTGTGTGTGTTTATGTCGAAATCCAAATCATTCTATATTAGTTACTGTTATTTAATGAAAATCGTAAAATTCAAATTCGTGATGAAATTATAACATATTTCCAAAAAATCTCCTTCCAGAAAAAAACAAAAACTAGAAACTGAAAATAAATTCGCAAATAAACCCAAGTTGAGTGGCGAGACATAACGCGTCGACCTCCTGCGGACTTTCCCAAGATTGGCTCCAGCGTCTTCAGGGAGTCTGCGACATTGCACCAAGAATTCCCACCTTTGGAGGATCTATATCTATTTACGCATGATTATACATCTACACGCTTTCATATAATTAGAAAAGGAGACGAAGAATTCCTCCAAATCTCTACCAACTGCTGGACGACAATGACGTTCCAAGCAATCCCCAACAATTCCCGACGACAGAAGCAGCTCCAGTGGAAACGAAAACGTCTCCAGAATCCACATGGGTCACTTGTGGCAGATTACAAAACCTGGGATAACTCAAGACACCGTTCAGACAACTAGAAGGAGGAAGAGGGCTCCAGTTGAGAGGACGATGGCCCGAATCACCCTGCTGAATCCTCCGAAGAACACATCGAAGAACCTCTGAAAAATCTCGGGAAAGAACAGATGAGGATCTACACCAAACGGTCGAGGAAGCGATTCAGAGACGAGAATACCTCTCAGACCTGGAGAAAGGGGAATTGGGATACATGATGATGACTTTGCAGAAGAACCACCCAGGACAACGCAGACGTAGGAGACACAACAACGACAAAGTCGCTCGGAAACCAGCCCTGATGATGGAGCTGGAAGCTTTCCCGCGTCACACAGGTGCAGCGATCAGAGCTGGCGGCAAGTACTCGATACCTCAGGGTAGGGACCTCAGGAAGCAAGGATACCAACTTCTAATGTTCCTCACTGGCAACATCTGGCGTGGCGAAAAACTCCCAAGTTCAATGCCTGCTAAACATGAAATGGACCTTCCCATTCGGAGCTCAGGCATCGAGGAACACCCTCAGCATTCGCTGCATTCCTGCTGAAGGCGATCTGGAAAGCTTCCTACCTGCAGCCAAGGAGTCATTGCTTTTCTTTGATCAACCTCGTGTTTCCTACAGTGTGCTGCGAAGTGACTGGTTTCGGGACTCTGCAAAGGATTCATCTCTTTTCTGCATAGAACATGACAAGAAGCATTACTTGGCTAGCTGACAGAGAAGAGAATGGGGAAGGGCCCATCCCTGGTAAAAATAAACCCCCCACTTCCATGATGCTCTGTTGGCAAGGATGCCCCAGGGGTGAGATCATTTAAGATCGGCAAAGGCCATAATCTATTCCCTCTATCTATCTATCTATCTATCTATATATAATATATATAATAATCTTGGGTTTTGTTTTGAATCCTTTAACTGATTATCAAAACGAAATGTATTTGTAAAGATATACAGAGAACTTAAAGCTTTCGTCCATACTTCTGTGGACTTGATCAAGTCCAGAGAAGGAAGGACGAAATATGTAAGCTTTGTAGAGAATTTTACAAAAACACATCGCTTGGCTGATCAAGTATATTATTGTGGATGCATCTCTGCAAAACTCATAGGCCCGATAGTGTTATGTATGTATGTATGTATGTATGTATGTATGTATGTATGTATGTATAATATATGTATGTATGTATGCATGTATATAATAATATATATATAATATCTTTTACTGTAATACAACAGTATAATATGGAAGATAAAAGGCATATATACAAACCACTGTGTGGCAGTCTCTCAGAGCAGGTTTCAACCATAAATTTGGTCAAGCACTTCCTTCTGTGTCCCCTGTGAATCATCTGTCCATGTAAAATATGGACAGATGCTAGGTAAAAGGGCATATATATACAGAACATATATATAGGTGTGGCATCTCTCGTTATATATATATAGGTGGCCATTGACCCAGGAAGGATGGAAATTAAGGTCAATGTTGGACCTGCATGAAAAACTTTCAACATTGACATATTTATTAATAGATCACCCATATCCCATCTTTTCTGGATAAAAGATAAAACACTAATTAAAACTTACAATAGAGGGCAGATGCCCAGTGGATGTACTGGTCTTAGGCTAGCAAAGCCTGAAATTCCACCATTGAATCATTCATAAATTTGAAAAACCTAAAAAATATAAAAATTTATGGTTGCAGAAGGAAACCTCCTTAATATTTTAGAATCCAGTGTTATTTAAATTGTTCCATCGTTCAAATAATCATTTAACTTGAATAGGTTATATATATATATAGTCCTGTTATACTTATATATATACTCTTATCAAACGTTATATATACTATAGGTATTATATTCCTTATATCATATATTTATATAAACATTTTGCATTCATATATATATATATAGTTTTATTATATATATATATCTTTAGCCAGAAAGGATGGGATATGGATAGGATAAATAGTCAGCTCATCATTGACATATTTATTAATAGCTGCGACTGTTGGATCACCCATATCCCATCTATTTCTATATAAAAGATATAAAACACATTAAT
This sequence comes from Macrobrachium rosenbergii, assembly GCF_040412425.1. Lineage (NCBI taxonomy): Eukaryota > Metazoa > Arthropoda > Malacostraca > Decapoda > Palaemonidae > Macrobrachium > Macrobrachium rosenbergii. The sequence goes on from NC_089781.1 coordinate 24,645,601, forward strand.
TAAAACTTACAATAGATGGCAGATTGCCACAGTGGACTGAGCTATCGTACTGGTCTTAGGCTAGCAAAACCTGAAATGTCCAACATTAGGAATCATTCATATATGTGTGTGTGTGTTTATGTCGAAATCCAAATCGTTCTATATTAGTTACTGTTATTTAATGAAAATCGTAAAAATTCAAATTCGTGATGAAATTATAACATATTTCCAAAAAATCTCCTTCCAGAAAAAAACAAAAACTAGAAACTGAAAATAAACTCGCAAGTAAACCCAAGTTGAGTGGCGAGACATATCGCGTCGACCTCCTGCGGACTTTCCCAAGATTGGCTCCAGCGTCTTCAGGGAGTCTGCGACATTGCTTCCAGAATTTCCATCTTTTGAAGGATCTATATCTATTTACGCATGATTATACATGTACACGCTTTCATATAATTAGAAAAGGAGACGAAGAATTCCTCCAAATCTCTACCAACTGCTGGACGACAATGACGTTCCAAGCAATCCCCAACAATTCCCGACGACAGAAGCAGCTCCAGTGGAAACGAAAACGTCTCCAGAATCCACATGGGTCACTTGTGGCAGATTACAAAACCTGGGATCACTCAAGACACCGTTCAGACAACTAGAAGGAGGAAGAGGGGCTCCAGTTGAGAGTAAGATGGCCCGAATCACCCTGCTGAATCCTCCGAAGAACACATCGAAGAACCTCTGAAAAAGCTCTGGAAAGAACAGATGAGGATCTACACCAAACGGTCGAGGAAGCGATTCAGAGACGAGAATACCTCTCAGACCTGGAGAAAGGGGAATTGGGATACATGATGATGACTTTGCAGAAGAACCACCCAGGACAACGCAGACGTAGGAGACACAACAACGACAAAGTCGCTCGGAAACCAACCCTGATGATGGAGCTGGAAGCTTTCCCGCGTCACACAGGTGCAGCGATCAGAGCTGGCGGCAAGTACTCGATACCTCAGGGTAGGGACCTCAGGAAGCAAGGATACCAACTTCTAATGTTCCTCACTGGCAACATCTGGCGTGGCGAAAAACTCCCAAGTTCAATGCCTGCTAAACATGAGAAATGGACCTTCCCATTCGGAGCTCAGGCATCGAGGAACACCCTCAGCATTCGCTGCATTCCTGCTGAAGGCGATCTGGAAAGCTTCCTACCTGCAGCCAAGGAGTCATTGCTTTTCTTTGATCAACCTCGTGTTTCCTACAGTGTGCTGCGAAGTGACTGGTTTCGGGACTCTGCAAAGGATTCATCTCTTTTCTGCATAGAACATGACAAGAAGCATTACTTGGCTAGCTGACAGAGAAGAGAATGGGGAAGGGCCCATCCCTGGTAAAAATAAACCCCCACTTCCATGATGCTCTGTTGGCAAGGATGCCCCAGGGGTGAGATCATTTAAGATCGACAAAGGCCATAATCTATTCCCTCTATCTATCTATCTATCTATCTATATATAATATATATAATAATGGGTTTTGTTTTGAATCCTTTAACTGATTATCAACAACGAAATGTATTTGTAAAGATATACAGAGAACTTAAAGCTTTCGTCCATACTTCTGTGGACTTGATCAAGTCCAGAGAAGGAAGGACGAAAGATGTAAGCTTTATAAGAGAATTTTACAAATACACATCGCTTGGCTGATCAAGTATATTATTGTGGATGCATCTCTGCAAAACTGATAGGCCCGATAGTGTTATGTATGTATATATATATGTATATATATATATATATATATATATATATATATATATATATATATATATATATATATTATATATCTGTAATATATATAGTATAATATATAATATAATATATATATATATATATATATAATATCTTTTACTGTAATACAACAGTATAATATGAAGATAAAAAGGCCCATAAAACACTGTATGGCATTTTCCCATATATTTCGTGCATTTTCCATCCAGTGTTCACCTTCACTGGTAAAATATGGACAGATGATAGATACAAGGGCATATATGCAGAACATATGTAGGTGTGGCAGAAAGCCTCGTTGGCATGCAGGTGGCCACTGACCTTAATTTCCATCCTTCCTGGGTCAATGGGCACCTGCATGCCAACGAGACTTACTGCCACACCTGCATATGTTCTGTATATATGCCCTTTTATCTATCATTCGTCCATATTTTACCAGTGAACAGGAGCACAGAAGGAAGTACTCGAAATATATGGTTGAAACGTTATATATAGTGTATTATGGATATATATATTATATTTAATATATATGAGCTGATATTTT
>NC_089781.1:24652880-24667880 GCF_040412425.1 Macrobrachium rosenbergii
CTGCGGAATGAGAGGATGAATTTCATTAACCACAGCAGAACGGATTCCACAAGTTTCTGGCCTAAGACAGACAGCAGATATCAATTAAATTCATGTTTCTTTTCAGGCCGAACTTAGAATCGAGGGCAATAGGCTTAAGTTATAATAAATCTTTTCTTACGTTTATTTCCTGTTACGAAAAATTAGTACCAACTTGGGGTTACCTCTCGTCTGGATTTCTGTTACGGAAACAAGCACAGTTTGACATCGGATCGGTCCAATTTCATTCAAGTGTATACAAAGGATTTGTCGATGGGATAACTAAACATTGTATCACTAATACCTCAAAAAGCCTAATAAGGAGATTCACACGCATATTAAGAATATCCTTCTTTGGGAATTAAGTGGTAATTAACAAACAGCCCAAGAAAATGACAAAATTATATCCATCAAGGAAACGGCTTATCTTTGAATTGCATACAGAGTTTAGGCCAAAGACCAAGCACTGGGACTATGAGGTCATTCAGAGCTGAAAGTGAAATTGACAGTAAAAAGGTTTGAAAGGTGTAACAGGAGGAAAACCTTGCAGTTGCACTATGAATAAGTTGTTAGGAGAGGGTGGAAAGTAAGATGGAAGAAAGAGAATATGAAGGGGGGTACAGCAAAGGGTACGAAAGGGGTTGCAGCTAGGGGCCGAAAGCACGCTACAAGTAACTGTAAGTAATGCCTGCAGTGCACCTCATGAGGTTCACTGACGGCACTAACCCCCCTACGGAGAACTGCTTAACCTTGAAAAGAGAACCTTGATTTATTCCATCATCAATCAAACTAACTAAACTCACCAATTCGTTAAGTAACACTTTTTTTATCACAGCTTCTTGTGCATTGTTGTAAGGAAACACAACTGAGGATTGGGTAGGGAGGATGTGGGAAGGTGGGGGGGTTATAAATAATGTCCTTTTAAAAAGGAAAATTATTTAATCACTTATTCTAATCTGAGACTGACAGGTTTAAATCAAAAGCTTTAAATTCTTTTGTTGAAATTTTGAAACTTCAAACGAATAGCCCTCTGTGGCCATGCTGCCATTGTGCTTGATCTATAAGCCTAATCTTTATACAATCCAATTTAATCCAGTAATCAGCTATCGGTGACGACATGACCGATATAGAGGGTAGAGCTATCAAGAGCCGAGCAAATTTAATCAAACTCCCCTGTAACAATACCGTCTGAGGTGTGATTTTGGTTCATAAATATTCCTTTATAGTCTCGTCATAATTCAAGAGTAGATGGATATGAATTCAAAGGCAATACTCTCAACACATCTATAATGATAATAATAATGAACCAAAAAGTTTTCTTCTGAAGATGGAAAGAAAAACAAGATTCCTGTGTATCTTTTCGCTAGTAAATATTTCCAGTTACTTTTAAACTCAGTACTTTCAGGTTTTCTTTTTCCAAGAACCAGCCTGGTTTCAGTTCTTTCAATAATAATAATAATAATAATAATAATAATAATAATAATAATAATAATAATAATAATAATAATAATAGAGATCCCGTTCAAAAAAAAAAACGAAGAAAAAATTAAATCGCATTTATTAAGCCTACAGTGATACCCTTACTGAATGTCATATAAACTAAAGGGCCAAATGCCAAGCGCTGGGACCTGTGAGGTTATTCAGCGCTGAAAGGGAAACAAAAGAGGATACAGGTTTTCAAGGTGTAACAATTATTGGGAGAAGGTGGAAGGTAAGATGGGAAGAAAGAGATATGAACGGAGGTAGAGTACATAGAATGAAAGTGGTCGCAGCTACGGCCCGAAGGGACCCCTGCTAAGAACCTTAAGCACAGCCCACAGTGCACCGCATGAGGAGCACTGACGGCACTAACCCCATACGGGGGATACCCTTACTTAGCACCTAAACGAGAACCCAACAGTCAAGTAAAACTAATCCTTACCCGAGGATCGTTATCGCCGATGCGTTTTATGTCCTTGGAAGCAAATTTGAAGAAGAGGGTGTAGAGGAAGGAAGCGACGCTGCAGATAGTAGCCGGGATGACGTCACTCACCAGCGAGAACCACACGATCAACATTATGTTGAACATGACGACGACCATTGTCGCTAGCCACCAGAGCCACTCTGGGCCTTTCGCTTCTTCGTATCTTCTCTGAAAGGAAAGGAGGGATATGTCAGTGTTCTCCGGAGAGGTGAATAAAAAATAAAAAATCTCCGAAAAATGAATAAAATTATTCTTGGAAAAGAATGAACTAAAATCTTCTATAAGTGAATAAAAATATTCTTTACGAGAAATTAACAAAAACCGCCTCTGAAAAGAGAATAAGGTATTCTTTTAAAAGAAAGAAAAATCTCTGGGAAGTGAATAAAACTATTCTTTGAAAGGAATTAAAAATAAAAGAATTAATATAATTGTCATCTTAGAGCATGAATACCATAAACCAGACAATGTCGTAATGCTACATTATTTATTATCTTAAAATGTTGATTCTCACCAACGGTAGCGATAAAAATAAATTGATTTTAAAAGCAAAGCTATATCAAGCCAATAAAACAGTTTCAGAGAACCATTACCAAAAAATAATAAACTGGCAGTTACCAGCACCCAAGTATCATTACCTCGAAGAGGAGAAACAGCACTCTAGCCGTGAGCGCCAAGTAGACGGCGGTTAACAGAATCATCCAAGAGCTACCAAAGGCCACTGTTTGAGAAATTAATATCTAAGTTAATAACTTTGCCATGTAATGTTTGCACACTTTTTTTAAATAACTGAATTGGTAAGCACCAACATTAGTCTTTCCAGAGATGTGCTTAACATTTAGTTGACAGTCACAATGCGCAGTTTGCTCGCGCTCAGGACGAGGTTACGTCATGTTGTCTCCTATAGTATTTTAATTACCGGAAGAAGTGTGTAAAGGTGCACACTGAAAATATGTATTATCATGCAAAATTCGTTATAAAAAATTTATAAAAGAAAATGGCGCTGCAGACCAAGTTTTCAAAGTTATTCACAATATGGAACATCCTTAGCATCAAAAAAAAAAAAATTAAATTGAACATGACAACTTCTTGCTTTTTGTTGTGGTATTTGGAGATTTCGTGACTTTACCAACTGAAATACACGTTTAAAGCTCACGTAACAGAGCACAGACTGAAGGAAGTAGAACTTTTAGTAAATATGTAATTCTGTAAGGAAGGATTTTGGGAGGGCTTAGGGAACACCGCTGTCATATAAAATCTGGAACATTCAAGAAGGTAAATCGCCTTTTTAATGGTATTCAGGTAAATCTTTAGACCTGCATACTGGGAGACCAAGACTGAAAAGTGTAACACACACACAGAGAGAGAGAGAGAGAGAGAGAGAGAGAGAGAGAGAGAGAGAGAGAGAGAGAGAGAGACCTTACCTTGGTAATCGCTGTAGTCCTCAGAGATTGAGAGCGTCAACATAACTGTGTAAAGAGCGATCTGGCCCAAGGACATGAGCTGAGAAAAAAGTTGAGAAGAGGAATTACAAACTTACAATTTCACAAACTAACAAATATTGTTCTATTTCAAAAGTCCCATATTTCCACGTGGTCACAGACGACTGGGAACCGTGAAAACAGACAAAACTATGACATCAGTCTATAATTCTGTAATATAGGCAAGCTTGTGTATAGTACTAGACAGCCCTGGGAGTTTAAATGTATACATAACGCACCTACTGTTCAAGTTAAAGCCTTTTTGTACAAAACATAACTGATATATCAGTGTCACAGGCTTTTTATTCTTGGCTAATATGGACCACTGTTAAAACGCTACCTCGAAATAACAGCAAAAATCTTGAAGCTTTAATCAGTTATGAATACCTGTAACGGTCTACGAGCCTTACGATCGAAGTCAACTGAATCTTTACATCAAAAAATTAATATTTCTCAATTTTATCTCGTCTAATCTACACTACACTGCGATTAATTTCCTCTGCATCCATCTCCTATCTGTAAACGGCTCTAGATATTTGTAAAGTGTACATTGGAAATCGCTGCTTTTGATAAGCGAGTCACAAGGCCATGATAAACTAAGAAATTATCTGATTTTGATGCAAAATGTGCTTTCTCAATACCATTCACTTATATGCATCACAATAAATAAACGAGTGTGCACAATATCTCTCTCGCTCTCATTAACTATTGTCTGTAGGATAAAAAGCTTCAAAGATGGGTCGTCTTGTTCTTGAGAAAACTGATTCTACACAGGTATCGAGAGTTATAAGATTCAAGTAATTAAAAGTCCTTTCTAACGTCTCCTTAAATGGCAGATGAAACAAAATTACTTTATATACAACAAGAGCGGTACGAGCGGATTAATAGCAAAACCCAAAGTCAAAACATCTCGGACAAGTTCAAGGGAACTGCAGGCTTCACTAGGCCTAAGCTGTCGCCATCGCCATATGCTCTTGTGTAAAATGTTTACGCACTGGGAATGAACGTTTCTTTAAGGTTTTTATTCCAACCCTGAGGTAAGATCTCTGTTCACGGCTTAGTGTTCATAGGCTTCATAAGCAGTACAACGCTGTACCTACATAAACACAAATAATATGACAATTATATTGCTGCCTTGAGGTACTTGGTAACTGTACATTAAAAATAAACGTTTATTCTGTTAGACAATCACAATTAGCCTTTTTTTTTATTGCGATGAACTGTAACAGCAACGATTGTAAATTCAATGAAATGTCAAAAATGGCCATCTCTTACGGCGTTTTCCTTTATATATATCTATTGTAATTAACTATACTGTATTATACTTTATCAATAACAAGTGTCAATTTGTTCATAAATAATTAACAGAGAGAGAGAGAGACCTACGGTTCCTCCATCTTCGGGCAAATAAAATACTGAAGTAATGTTGGATTTAGAACTGAAAACTAAGAAACAATTTATCTCTACGCCAATATGTCAATGCAATTTGGAAAAACTGAGAGAATTCAAAAAACGTGAAAAAATATGTTAAAGTTTAAACTCAATTTTTCAAAATCTATCCTAAAAACGATGCTGTAACAGTGACACCTTTACAGATATTGTAAATATTTTGTAACAATTACATACGGTGTATTTAAAATGTACAATTACTGTAATGGACATTAAACTCAAAATTATCAAATCACGAAGCCACAACATTCCTCGATTAACGTTGTTATTGTTAGTAAGATGAGCCCGGAGGCCCACACAAAGCCTCCCATTCCCACTCACTCCTTATCACACTTACATACTGGCATAAACTGGTCTATTCTACACTAACCTGGCCAACACTGAATCCAAAAATTTGGGCTCTATTTCACTCTCTTGATGTGACGAATTTGATTTAATATTTTCACGCAGAAGCAGGTATTGCTTCAATTTAAAACAAAATTTTTTTAGCCTACCACCTTAAAACAAATAAGCTACTTAAGAAAATGATCAGCTAAAAAATGCCAAAAACCTTTTTAAATTCAAAGCTAGCTCATGATCATTTAAATATCTGCCCATTTTCTTACTAGAACGTCCAATTACCACGTTATGAACAATTCTATTTGAAACACTGTCTTTTGCAAAACAATGTATGCCATGAAAACGGATACCTTTAATTTCCTTTCAAAAAGTGCACTGCCATAAAACTTGCAGCGCTAAACCAGTGTAGGACTACCAGTGTAGGACTACCAGTGTAGGACTAAAGACTGAATAATGGTTTTACCAGTCTGAACAACCGAATTCGTTCTGAAGTCACACCTACGTTACGAAGAGGGTTAACAAAATGATTCGAATAAGGGCTTGATGAAAATTCTCAAAGAAAAAATTATTTTATATTTTACAAATAAGTACCTCACCTGTGCATTTTAAAGTTTATGAAAAATAGATAGGAATTGTTTTGATGTGCATGATTTATTTTCATGTGTTTCTTGTTGTAAATTTGTTGTACATAAATTACATATATAACATATGTATTTGTTTGTAAAATGTACTTGATATGATTTTTAAATAAAAGATAAAAAAAAATAAGGGCTTGGGAAATGGTGGCAAAATGTCACGATGATTCAAACAATCACGACCGTTTTCCCCCGGAAACAAAACCGGTTTGTAATACTCTGACGTTGCTACAAGTTTGCGAAGAACCAGAGCAGCCTATGTGGGCCTAAGCAGCCTATGCGAGCCTAATATGAGGCAATGTCATAATGAGGCCCAAAGAGACAACGTGTAAGTGTACACATATGAATCACATGGTAACCCCAGGCGCAATATATTATTATATATAATATGTAATACATGTACTGTATAGGCTATACTCTATTAATCCTGGGTTAACCTGATCCCCAAAACAAGCCTTGCTCGAAAGTAAACAAGGGCAAACAAACAGTTGTATTACAATTTCAAATGAATAAAACTCATGTCACAAGGAATATGGAGCGACAACTCTTATCACAGAAAATGGTATTATTGTACATTTAACAATTATTGTGTTTTAAGACTTGAAAATTTCATTTTCCTCTGATTTAATGACTGATTTGAACGTTTCTGACATCCGTTGTCTTAGCGAATCCGGGTAATAAAGTCACGGGGAAAAGAGTCACATTTATCTTTCCCAGATAAGGACCCCCCCAAGGGTTTTAAACCTGGTATGTATCTACCTCTGCAGCGAGTTTAGTACAAGCCCGTTGGAGATGACCGTAAAAACATAAACAAAAGACTAAATATCAAAAAGATGACAAAAAGAAATGTGAATTTTTCCCTGCGACTTTATTGCCGGCCACCATAAATTGATGTGACTTGTTTTCCTATGAATTTTGTTCCTAGCCAAAATTGTGACTTTTTTTCTTCTGACTTTATTTCCTGTGGTTTTATTTCCGGTCACCGTCTTAGCAAATGAGTACTTAGAGAGACGGTGGGCTCCAACCTTATAGGCTACGATTTGAGAGACCAAAATGGGAATGCGGGATTTTATGGTGGAGAGAACAAAAGGAGTCAAACGCAAGGATGTTATCCCATTGATAGCTCTCATTCAGATTAAAGTTTAAGTATTTTAAAATTACTCGTAATATCATGCACTGGGATCCTTTACCTGGTAACCTAGGTGAGGTTAGGTCATTTGCTAAAGAGACGGCATTCATTAGAGTTCACAGCACTCTTTAAAACTGGAAAATGTCATTTTCACGTCCAAAAATTTTACGATGGCTTAAAGTACATTTTTTCCCAGACTAACAACAAAATATTCATCCGAAATCTTCTTGGTCAACAGAAAATTAATTTGAATATTCGTTCACAATTTCAGCTACTGGGCTGAAAAAAATTAATAGGCTTACGATGCGCAAACGTACATGGTACTGTAGGTAAACAGCAGTGCTAGGAAATGCGTGATCCAATTTTGTCTCCTGTAAAGGGTAATTAAGTCTTAAATATGAGATAGAAGGTTGTCATTGTCTGAAAACGCTGACCAAGCGTCAGTATAAGACCTTGTTCTTCCGAGCAGACGAACAACTTGAAGTTTTACAAGGCTAGAGACTTAGCCTAGCCCTGTTTTTTCCTTCACTCTCAAAACATTATTTAACTACATAGTATCACAACTGCCAGATATTCCAATTTGGCTAGTGGGCAAATGGACCACAAACACCTGTTTCTACGAAGAAAAAATTTAATGCTAAGGCTTACTCCTAATGGAAATACTTCAAAGATAAAAAAAAAAAAGCATTGTGAAATGTTTTAGAACTCGGCAGGCAAGAAAACTGATGGTTGCCCTTGGAGTATAACGTTCGAACTAGGCATAGGCCTAACAAAACATTTACGAAAAAACGGCCACTAACGCCTGTAATATTTTGCAAATACAGCCCACAGCCCCTAAAAAGAAACAAGATTCAGTAAATGAGGCCATTAACAGAGACTTGGGTACCTGAACAGGTGGCACGGCATCACATGCCTCCGAAAGGAATCACTATAGACTCACCATGCACACTATGCCAAAGCAGTACACTCGCCGGCGCACACCGACGATGGTCGTTTTGACATCGTTATTTTCACGGTTCACAAGCACTTCCTCCATGACAATAAAGTGTTTCTCCAAATAAAATCTTGAGCCAACGCCGCCTCGGCTTCACCAACTCAGCCAAGATGACCAGTACCAAGGAACCTTCAAGTTCTTCAACCCACGCTGATCTGATAATTCAGATCTGCCGAACAGCGCCATCGTGGTACAGCGCCACCAAGCACCGGCTCGACTTCCTGTTATGTTTCGGTTGGATATACTTTTTGGATGTACTTATCGTTCGCAAGCGATTCGTTTCATCACGTGTTTCCCCGCGTAACGGAATGAAAACGTTCGCAAGTTTCTTACGAAAAAGGAAAGAACGACTGATTGTTTCTGTAGCAAGAAACGAGACGGCGATAAGCACAACGTCGGATTTTATCTCTCTTATCAGGCTCCTTGATAAGATTATCGAGGCTCATTTGCTCTTCTCCGATTCAGAAATATGACAGGTACAATCTTGTGCTGTTGTTGTTGTTGTTTTCAAGTCACATTCAAGCAGAAATCTAAATTATTTGGTTTCGGGAAGATTGAAGGCTGATAAGAGTTACTCTGAATCGTACGTCTAGTAAAGTATGAGGATTAACACGCATTTCTCTATCTCTCTCTCTCTCTCTCTCACACACACACACAATATATATATATATATATATATATATATATATATATATATATATATATATATATATAAGCCACCTATGGGTAGCCTTAAGGCAAGCCAAATTATTTATTTTCATATTTAATGATTTTATTAAAGTTAATTGGTTATTTTAACATGTTACCGATTTAAATGCGCAATTATCTGGTTCTCTTTTCTCTCTCATATATATATATATATATATATATATATATATATATATATATATATATATATATATATATATATATATATATATATATATATATATATATATATACATATGTATGTATATAAATAAATTTCTGACTCACATCAGGGTCGAACCAAGGTCTTTCAATTTGTTCCACATGTGATTGTGTGTTGATTATCTCTAATATATATATATATATATATATATATATATATATATATATATATATATATATATATATATATAAAAACGAACCCAGGTCTTTCACTTTTTGTTCGACACGTGATTGTGTTGATTATTTCTAATATATATATACTCATCGCATTTGAATCTGTGACATTCTTTATTAGTAAAACTAACCTTAACTATTCCTGTTATCAATTACTTAATAACTTTTTCTGTTACCCAATCACTTAATAACATCATTATGAAAATCAATAATTTGGCTTGCCTTAAGGCTACCCATACATGGCTTAAGGTTTATATAAAAGGCCTGGTGTGATCTTCTGGATTCGTGCAACCAACCAAGACGATTTAGCAACATTGTTTTTACTAAATTTCAGCCTAATACTTTGGAGGTTATATACCAACACTTTAATCTTTTATGACACTTCAATAACACTTCAATACTTTAGTCTTTTATGACACTTCTCTAGACTTATGCCATTTCAATGCTGTAATATTTTACGATTCTTATACTTTTATCCTTTTACGATATTTCAGTACTTCAGACTGATAATAATTCATTACTTCCGCTACTCTAAAGGAACCGACTCGCTTTTTACACGCTAGTATAAATACTGCGAGTCTAGGCGGCTATTGAGTCCTGTGGCGGTAAATTGCTGCAGGTGTTACACACATGTGCCTTCACACGTGCGACTGGAGAGTTTGTAAGAGCATACGACAGGTGTCCAGTTTTGCAAAATGAGGTTTAAGTATATATTTGGATTATGAGGAGAGAGATTATATATATATATATATATATATATATATATATATATATATATATATATATATATATTATATAATGTGTGTGTTTTATACAATATATATATATATATATATATATATATATATATATATATATAACTTTATCACATACACAATTGTTCTGTGCATTAGTACAATTACTAACAGGACCTCATTCAAACTGGATGGTATCTAGTGGAGATATTTATTCAAAAAAAAAAAGTTACGAGCTTTCTAGGACAAACAGTCCTCATTCTCAAGTGTCCTAAGAAAGCTCGTAACCTTTTTTTTTTTTAATAAATATCTCCATTCGATACCAACCAGTTTGAATGAGATCCTGTTAGTAATATATATATATATATATATATATATATATATATATATATATATATATATATATATATATATATATATATATATATATATATATATCGACGTTCCATCACTGGAAACTGCCGTTCCTCAAGCTGTAACTAAGCTTATGAATTATTAAAACAATTAGCTGACCAAGTGCTTTCACGTTCTCACACTTCCTCGCGGGCAAATGCACAATGAAACTTATGTAACAGTTAACTGCTTGAGAATATTGGTTGTATGGTTACCATTCCGCGTTCAGACAGAAAAAATGTGGCGCGTTGTCTGACCCAGCAGCTAAAAGTAACGACATATTTACTCCCGTCAAACACGAACATAAATGGAAGCTGAGGTCATTGACCACACCCAAATATACTCTTGTTGTAGTTTTCAGTAAAAGAAAACTATTGAGATGGCTATTTGTCTGTCCGTCCGCCCTCAGATCTTAAAAACTACTGAGGCTAGAGGGCTGCAAATTGGCATTTTGATCATTCACCCTCCAATCATCAAACTTTCCGAATTGCAGTCCTCTAGCCTCAGTAGTTTTTATTTTATTTAAGGTTAAAGTTAGCCATGATCGTGCGTCTGGCATTGATATAGGTGCCAACAACACAGGCCACCACCGGGCAGTGGCTGAAGGTTTCATGGGCCGTGGCTGAGCGTTTTATGCAGCATTATACGCTGTACAGAAAACTCGATTGCGCCGAGGAAACTTCAGCGCATTTTTTCCTTGTTTTTTTTAAGCTGGCGGTAAATATCCGCAGCTGATATCAATGGAGCCTACTGGTGTAGGTTCATACACTTCACCCACTAGAGGATGCAATTCAAACTGGCCAATCAGAAGAGGAAAACTATCGCCAATAATATCAACTGCGAATATTTACTGTCAGCTTTAAAAAATTAGTCTAAACATCAACAACTAAAAAACGCGCCGAATTTCTTCAGCGGAATAGAGTTTTCTGTACAGCTTATAATGCTGTATGAAAATTTCAGCCGCGGCCCATGAAACTCAGCCACGGTCCGGTGGTGGCTTGTGTTGTTGGTGCCTATATCAGTGCCAAAAGTACGATTATGGCTAACTTTAACCTTAAAATAAAATACAAACAACTTGGTTTAGAGGGTTGCAACTTGGTATGTTTGATGACTGGAGGGTGGATGATCAACATACCAATTTGCAGTCCTCTAGCCTCCTTAGTTTTTAAGATCTGACGGATCAGTTCTTCATTGGAGGGGTGGGCAGAGCTCTCGGCTAGCACGCTGTTGGCCCAGCATTCGACTCTCCAACCGGCCAGTGAAGAATTAGAGGAATTTATTTCTGGTGATAGAAATTCATTTCTCGTCATAATGTAGTTCGGGCCAGCCTTAGGGGAGCTGTTAATCAGCTCAGTCGTCTGGTTAAACTAAGATATTTTTTTTTAACTTAAGATCTGACGGACAGATAAAAGTGCGGACGGACAGACAAAGCCGTCAAAATAGTTTTATTTTACAGAAAACTAAAAGGGAATGTTTATTCACAACCTCGCTATCACCATAATACTTGCTTCAATCTCTCTCCCCAGAATACCATGCAATCAAATCCGGTGACATTTCAAAAAAGCACAAAAAAAAAAAAATTCTGTAGAACCAATCTGATTTGTATACCTTATTTAATCAACAGTTTGCTCTCCAGTACTGATGAAACAGTGATTGGATCTGGATTAATTTTTATTTCTCTCTCTTGGTCTGCTCTGAAAGGTCAATCGTCCGCGATAAATATTTTTGATCTGTTCAAATGTTCTGCTGCTCATTTGTAACTTCGATTTTTATCGAATTATCACTTTCATAGTCAGTATCTTCAATATCTTATAGTTATATATATAATATATATATATATATATAAATAGATAGATAGATAGATAGATAAACAGATATATATATAAATATACTACTCGTGTTTGGCTTCAATAAGACGGTACGATTTATTGGAATCTAAACCATCCCGTTTCACTGAAGCCTAAAATTAGTATGTACGTATGTATAAACATATATAATATATATGTATACATATATGTATACATATACATATACATACATACATACTTCTTCGTCTTCTTCTTCGTTTAACGTGCTTTTTCCCATATGGGGTAGGCACGATGCCTTCTTTTTGAAGGACTTACATACATACATATACTATACATATATATATAATATATGCATAATTATATATATATATATATATATATATATATATATATATATATATATATATATATATATATATATATATATATATATATATATATATATATATATGATAAACGAGCAACAAAAGAAAGTCAAGGAGATGAAATTGGGCTTTTGGACAAGGAACTCAGAAGCAGTCAGAGGAATTCCAGTGGAAGTTGCCAACTCGAGAACCAACCGTCTTGACAAGTCAACTGTCCCACTGACTTCCAGGACAAGGAATTTCATACATTCTTCTCTGTTTCCAGAATCCCATAACCTCCCTTTTTTAGTTAATTGTTCTCCTGTTCTCCTGCTCTCATCAAAAGTGAGTCAGATTCTTGAATCACATGAAAGTAATTTCTTAAATTTATTTCACATTATTTCCTCATCTTCGGACATAGAATGGAATGGAATATAGAGTTTAGGCCAAAAGCCAAGCACTGGGACCTATGAGGCCATTCAATGCAGGAAAGGAAATTGAAAGTAGGTAGGTTTGAAAGGTGTAACAGGAGGAAAACCTCACAGTTGCACTATAAAATGATTGTTGGGAGAAGGTGGATAGCAAAATGGAAGAATGATAATATGAATGGAGGTACAGTAAAAGGAGTGAAAGGGTTGCAGCTAGGGGCCATGGAAGAAACGCTACAAAGAACCTTCAGTAATGCCTACAGTGCACCCCGTGAGGTACACTGACGGCACTAACCCGCTACGGGGTCTTCGGACATGATCAGAATAATTTCAGAAAATTGAACATAAATGAAGCCTTGAAATCCCAAATGAAAATGGAACAAGGAAATCTAACTTCTTTAACATTACTGCATAAGGGTGATCACAACTGAGATTACCCCTTAAGAGTTAATGCCTCAATCATGCCAGTTTCAAAGAAATACAGAACTTATGCCATTAGTATATAAAGGTTACAAAAAATGAGCTGTTCCTGTAATGAATACTCATAACAGAGCATAAAACTATACGCCTACAGGAAGATCACTGCATTCCAGCATCAGTTCTCTCTGGACAAGGATGTCTGTGACATCAGTCATTGGTCTTGATCAGCTCGGCCCTAGGGAGGAGAAGAGCGACTAAGCATGGCAGTGGAGACAGTGAGTCTTCGGCGATATTCAGAAAACAGAACAGACTATAGATTTTAGGCCACAGGCCAAGCACTGAGACCTATGTGGCCATTCAGCGCTTGAAGGGAAATTGAGAGTAGAAAGGTTTACAAGGTGTAACAGGAGAAAAACCCTCGCAGTTGCACTATGAAAGAATTGTTAGAAGATGGTGGATAGCAAGAAGGAAGAAAGAGAATATGAACAGAGGTACAGTAAAAGTAATGGAAGGAGTTGCAGCTAGGGGCCGAAGGGGAGCTCCCAAACCCCAAAAAGGGCGTTCTTCATCAGTTCGGCCCTTTTTGGGAGAGAAGAGCGACTAAATATGGCAGTGGAGACAGTGAGTCTATGGAGATATGCAGAACCTGTTGTCGTAATGTACAATACTTCGCACTGTTGTCAACAGATGAGGCTTCTCTTTAATTAATAATAAGGCGAAGATATTCTTAGCTATAAAAGTCACAGGTATAGTCCGTGAAACTACCGTGCTTTTTATAATAGTCACTCTTCGGATTTCTTCTGTTCGTTTTCTCTAGTGTTTCACGGTAGAAAACGAAAATCAATGGCGGAAATAACTGGATTTTCAAGGCTATAGTCTACTATTGCCTGTGATAACATTTGTTCTTACTTCTGCGTTGTCATAACGGAGTCTGATATACAGACCATTGCTTTTACGGTTATTCATACTAATGTTAAAAATAATAATTTAGTACTGACTTTTTTTATTTAGTCTCTATCTCTCTCTCTCTATCGCCCAAGGGCATTCTCTTTTTGTACTAGTAAGGCTTAGTTTGAAAACGCCCCAGAGTCGCTATCCGTAAGCATTTGTGGATAACAACAACAAATATAACAATAACAATAATAATAATAATAATATTAATAATAATAATGATAATAAAACAACTTTCTTTAGAGCCCTACAAACGTTGCCATGCACGAGACAAACTAGTGACAAACTTTCAATGACTTTTGCGCTTTTTGTTGAATGCTGAGAATATTTTTAAACACGTTTGTTTAATATGTGTATTTTGTATGTTTAATATGTGTATTTTATAACAGCTGCTACTGAAACTATTTCATACTTTCAGTAAATGTGGAATATATGTATATATATATATGTATGTGTATATGTATGCATAAATCACATGTATGCCTGAATAGGGATATAAGCAAATATACCATGAGTAAAAAATATAATAGGAATAATCCATAACAGCTTTTGTCTAGTTTTTTAAGACATCATCAAGAGGACTGATACATAGCGGTAAAAATATATAATAGGAATATTCAGTAAAACAGTTTTTTGTTTGTTTTTACTGACATCAAGAGGACTGATACATAGCGGTAGAAATTTACGGTACATATCACAGTAAAATATTTTTGTTTATATATATATATATATATATATATATATATATATATATATATATAGATATATGTTAGTTACTATCATTATGTACCTGACCGATACAAGATTACTCAAAAATTAAATAGGAAATATAAC